>NW_023595440.1:631639-699139 GCF_014839805.1 Manduca sexta | reverse complement strand
CTTGAGTTTGATTGGGTTAAGTCACGAGATTAAAGTTTGATTAGATTAAGTCGAAAGACTTGAGTTTCATTGGGTTAAGTCGATAGACTTGAGTTTGATTGGGTTAAGTCGCGAGACTAAAGTTTGATTGGGTTAAGTCGCGAGACTAAAGCTTGATTGGGTTAAGTCGCGAGATTTAAATGTAATTGAGTTAAGTCGCTAAACTATATTGTGATTAATGATTTCTTATGTTTACGCGAATGTTAGACATTGAAATAAAACTAAAAACTATTTAACGGATTTTATCGCGGTTTTATATATATTATTATTTTCTCCCGACGTTTCGAAGACTTTGCAGCTTTCATGGTCACGGGGGGACTGAGGTGTTGTTCATCCGTAAAGTCAAAGTTACAATATCTACCTACATTTTCAAATATACAACTTTTTTAAATTTTAGCTGTTGACGGTCCGATCTACGCAGAATGAGCTCACAGTGTCTTGAGATCTGGCAGCCGGTCTTTTGGGTTCCGATTTAATTAAATGTAGAACAGGATCCCAGGCTTGTGCAAGCTTCCAACCATCTTCCCTATTGAAATTTGGGTGTTTTAATTTCAATAGCCTCGCGAATCATCTAGGCAGGAATCGGTGTTCTTTGGCAAGGATTTGTGGCTTGTCTAATCGCAAATAATGATTGGAGCCTCCTTCAGAATGTTCAGCGACTGCAGACTTCGTAGAGCGTCGGTGTTTCACGTCAGCTATGTGTTCTTTAATATAGGGACCCGCGTAAAAGAACACATAGCTGACGAAACCTACGAAGACCCTGAACTGATTAGGCTGAAACCCAAATCGCCAAAGCCCGATTCCTGCCTAGGGATTAGGCTAAAAAGCAAATTTCAATAGGGAAGATGGTTGGGCTTTGCCTGGATCTGTACACATGAACACCGGCAGATCAAGACACCGCTGAGACATGAAAGTTGCAAAATTTCAGAAACTTTGGGAGAAAATCAGTCCCGTGGAAAACCGCGATAAAATCCGCGATAACTTAGTTTTATTTCAATATATTGTGATTAACTTAAGTCGTGAAATTGAATTAAGTTGACTTAAATTATGCGACCAGAGACAAAACAGATTTGTTCTTAAAAGACGTAGTACACTTCATTAACTTTCGATTCAAACATCTCTCAAACATTGAGATTTAGTCGTCCTATTTCACCAAGTATTATGTACCCTGTGTTAAGCGTGCTAAGTCTCAGTTCTGCTTGGCAGAGGCTACCCTGCGACGGTGCTGGGCGTGATCCCATACGCGGGCGTCTCGTTCTTCACTTATGACACTCTGAAGCACAAGTATTTAGGTGAGTATTTAAATAGTGTGATAGACTAACTCTGTGACGTAGTAGTTAAATGTGAGGCTGACCCCACCATCATGTGGGAAGATTAGTCAGGAAGAGAGAGAGAGACAGGGAGAGAGAGAGGGAGAGGGAGAGAGAGAGAGACGTAGTATAGTTGCGTCTATGTGTGAGTGTGTATGTGTAAGCGCATTTATGCGTGCGCGTACATGTTTGTACGTCTTTCTCTCTCTCTCTCTCTCTTTCTTTCTCTTTCCCCCTCTCTCTGTTTCTCTCTGTGTGTGTCTGATCGAGACAAATAAATTTTATACATTAATAAGTGGTATTCGTAAATGTAATTGTTTTTCTATATAAAATTAGACAAAGGAATGTAACAATCAAGATTACATATAAATACAAAAACAAGCCACCCTGAGACGTGAGATGTCTCAATATGTCCAGTAGTTACACTGGCTATGTCCTTCAAACCAGTACACAAGTGACTACACACTGCTTGACAGAAATAGACATTGCAGTGGTATCCAGGCGGACTCTCACATATGAGAGACCTACCACCAGCAGTACCACTTATCTATGTGACCTTCACAAAAGCAACCTCAAATCTACATGATAAAACCAGCGCTCGTCTTCCGCTGAGCCATTGACGATAATCGAACAAACTTCAGCAGTATCGTGACGTTCTAATCCATATAATTTAGATTTCTTTTATCTGTATTTATTTAATGACCAACAGATTTGATAAAAGTCAATGTTGATTACAAACAGCTGCATCGATATATACGTACTATGTATAGTCCAGTCAAAATAGACAAAAAAACCTGTGTTTGGAAAAAATCGCATAGAAATGAAAATTAATAATACGTCATTATAAATAAAATGTCAAAGTCCTCATCGATCCTATGTGTGCAAAAAATTTAATTCAAGGTCAAAGGTCAAAAAATTAGTTTTTTTTTCATTTTTCTCTGAAACTGGTGGTATTGTAAAAATTGGTCAGACAAAAGTTGTAGATCATACCAACTGTACTGCAATCCGTACACTTTAGTATGGTCAATATTGACAGCTTGTGGTTGTGTACGAAGTGCCGCTCATAATATAACTCGATTCTAAGTGTAAACCTGGATTTGAATAAAACATATTAGTTAAATAAGTAAAATCATTTGTTGCTCAAGTGAATAAATATGTTATAACAGTGGCGTTTTGCCATTTTAGTTCAGATTTGAACAAATAGTTTATATGTACGTTCGTGTCTATAGAATATACGTCAATGCACAGTAATGTAACACCGAGCCATACATGTAACGTCGCGAAGTAACCTGCATACCTAAAGTGACTTTTCATTTTTGAACATACTCAAATGTTTATATTTATGAAGCTACTAGCTTCCGCCCGCAGCTTCGCCCGCGTGGATTTCGGGTTTCAAAAATGGAGAAGGTGCTCAATTTGTCGGGATGTTTTTTTAATTTATGGTGGTATGCAGGTGGTCCGATTGTCCGGTCAGGGTCTGATGATGGGATCCTGGTGAAATCGAAGGAACTTTTAACCATTAAGGTTGCACACGAAATGACGGAAGCTTAAAAAATGGAGTAACTTCTCCCGTTTTCCCAGCATTTTCCATCACTGCTATGCTCCTATTAATTGTAGCGTGATGAAAAGTATACTATAACCAGCTCAGGAGTATGAAAAGTTAAGTTAAAATCCGTCGAGTAGTTTTTGTTTCTATAACGGTTATACAGACAGACAAAAATTTTACTAATTGCATTTTTGGCATCAGTATCGATCCCTAATCACCCCCAGTTATTTTGGAAATATATTTCATGTACAGAATTGACCGCTCTACAGATTTATTATAAGTATAGATATGCAAAAGTAGCTCAAAAATTGTCCATAACGAAAACATGCATTTTAAAGTAAAACAAAAGAAATAATATCGTGAAGCCAACCAAATAACTAATGATATATTAAATTTTGTGACTGTTCAATTTAGTCGGGTCCGCGATATCACTTTTGTTGAGTTTCAGAACGCGACATTACATTATTATATTCTGTGCTCCAACGCACACTGCTTTGATGTTAGGAACACACCTACATTGCTTAGACAACAGTGAACTTTATACAATAGCAATAAAGCTCAAATTGACTCTACGTATTAGTTAGAAAACGTTTGTATGGGAAATAGAAAAATGCTGTTTTGAGGATTTTCTCGGCAATTATTCGAATATTTCTCACCTTTTAAACCTTCCCTAGACCTCCACGAATAATTCAAGACCAAGATAAGATAAATCCGTTCAGCCGTTCTCGAGTTTTAGCGAGACTAACGAACAGCAATTCATTTTTATATATATAGACTAGATGACCCCGTGAACTTCGTATCACCTACATAAATTTATTATTATTATTCATTGTGGAACGCAATTTTGCCATACCAATACGTATGTTATCATTATCTGTCTCCCGTTAGTCAACAGTAAGGTTTGCACGTGAGGTAGCTCGTCGCACATTTCATTAACTTCGACGATCTAAGTCATCTTCTCCGTGGCAATTTGCGACAATAACATTAAATAAAGTTCTCGTGCACTGAACAATTGATGATAGATTTTAATTATAGTCTTGAAATTTCTTTATTTGTTTTCTATTTTTGAGAACCAACTGACACTTTTACACTTTATTTATTTCTGAAATGTTTTGTATTTGAACAAAATAAACCAAAGAAATCGGACCTCATATTACAACTATGAAACAGACAAATTTCTTAACGCACCTACATATATGTGATAGCCAGACAAAAGACATCAAATGTTTCATGGCTAGGAACATTTTGTATTGAAAACTTAAATTGTCATTTTTAGTATTTTCCGTTATTTATTATTTATTTTCGTCATCGTTTAATCCATCCCTGGACTTCCACAAATAATTCAAAACCAAAATTAGCCAAATCGGTTCAGCCGTTCTCGAGTTTTAGCGAGACTAACGAACAGCAATTGATTTTTATATATATAGATATCTAATATTATGAGACTCATATTTTTCTTTTGAAATTTTTCATTCATTTCACTAGCTTGGATAGCCTAGTTCGTTGTAAAATGGACTGCCGAGACGAATGTCCGCAGGTTCTAAACCCAACACACCACTGACTTTTCTAAAGTTATGTGCATATTCTTTGTGAACTATCGGCTTGCTTTATCGGTGAAGGAAAACATCGTGAGGAAACCTGCATACCTGAGAAGTTCTCTATAGGAATTTCGAGGGTGTGTGAAGTCTACCCGCACTACAGCGTGGTGGACTAAGGCCTAATACCTCAGTAGTAGAGGAGGTCTGTGCCCAACAGTGGGCAATATAATACAGGGCTTTTTAGGTTTTAAAGCCAACAAATGTTATTTTTTTTATCATTCCTTCAGATTACTTCGGCCGCGAACAAGGCACGATAATGAACGTCATATTCGGAGGCACGGCGGGTGCCCTGGCGCAAACCACAAGCTACCCGCTGGACATCGTGCGCAGGCGCATGCAGACCAGTCGACGACGCGTGGACGGCTCCTACCCGTACAGCACCATCGCGGACACGCTGCTCACTGTGTACAGGTGTGTGTAGTGTAGTGTCCTCAGACTACTAACTACCCGCTGGACATCGTGCGCAGGCGCATGCGAAAAAAATAATATATATTTAACTTTGCTGACATGGATTTATTCGCCATCCTTACTTCGGATATCATTTTATAAGACGTATATCCGTCCCAGGTCCGAGGGCTGGCGCGGGTTCTTCAAGGGCCTCAGCATGAATTGGGTGAAGGGCCCCATCGCGGTGGGCATATCGTTCGCCACGTACGACGCCATCAAGAACGCGCTGCGGGAGGTACTCGTTACAATGCACAGGTATGTGAAAGAAAGAATTTTTTTATTTTTTTTTTTATATATAACTAGCTTTTGCCCGCGGCTCCGCCCGCGTTATAAAGTTTTTCGGGCTAAAGTTTTCCGTTATAAAAGTCACGCTATATATTTTCCCGGGTGCCTATGTTCTTCCCAGGGTCTCAAACTGTCTCCATACCAAATTTTATCCTAATACATTGGGTAGTTTTTGAGTTTAACACGTTCGGGCAGACCGATGCAGCGGGGGACTTTGTTTTATTATATATTTTTGTAGAACTTTTAAAGGAACAATCCCGTCATACATTATTGTTGCATAACTTTAACCGTTTACGCAGCGCACGCAACAGAAGCTCTCAAAACTAATAAATTGTCCCCGTTTTTGCATCATGTTTCATTACTGCTCCGCTCCTATTGGTCATAGCGTGATGATATATAACCTATAGCACTCCAGGAACAAAGGGCTATCCAACACAAAAATATTTTTTCAGTTCGAACCGGTAGTTCCTGAGATTAGCCATTACTGCTCTGCTCCTATTGGGTATAGCGTGATGATATATAGCCTATAGCACTCCACGAACAAAAGGCTATCCAACGCAAAAAAGAATTTTTCAGTTTGGACCGGTAGTTCCTGAGATTAGCCATTACTGCTCCGCTCCTATTGGGTATAGCGTGATGATATATAGCCTATAGCACTCCACGAACATAGGGCTATCCAACGCAAAAAGAATTTTTCAGTTTGGACCGGTAGTTCCTGAGATTAGCGCGTTCAAACAAACAAACAAACAAACTCTTCAGCTTTATATAATAGTATAGATTATCTGTTCGGCACTATAGGTCTTTTGTCAGTAAATTTTATCTTTAAAACAGATTTTGTTAATGAATGACTTTGTTGCCAAAAAATGAAAATAAAAAAGAAAGATTTATTATTGGAACAATAACAGTATAACGTGTACAATACAAGCGGAGACAAACAAAACATATACTTAAAGAAAAAATTATACCCATTGTGCCAACAATGGGAACCCTCATTCAGCTTCTTGCTGCAGTACCAGCATGACTGATACTGATACTGCACACACACACACATAGATACTTTTTATTCCCAAAAGGGGTAGGCAGAGGCGCAATACGGTATTTGACTGTTTGATTTTATGCATGTTTTAATATGTAACAGCAATTAGTAATAAAATAAATTCTGTGAAAACAGCATTAAAATTCGATAAGAAATGAGGCAGTAATTCATATTTCAAATATTGCTACGTGCAGGAATGTGAAGTGGGGATATCGCTCCATCTCTTTCATTCGCACGCATCCTCCTACCAAACTTCAAAGGCTTATAACGTGTGTTTTTCATCAGATTTCAATGATTTCTTCTGTTTTAGAATTTATATGATGTACATATTTTATAATAGTTATAAAAAAGGTCAAATACCTTATTGGTGCCCATATTTTTCGCCCCATAGGGGGCGAGCCTATTGCCATATCGGGTATAAATTCTTGATAAGGAGTAGAAGAACTCAATATCACTGCCCTATCCGGGAATCAAACCGGAGACTTCACTGGCAGTTACACCATACAACTCACCACCGAGCCAATCCGCTATTAAACTCATAATATTTATATTGAAATATATGAAGGCTATTTTAATAATAAAAATACTTTAGGACATTTTAAACGGTTTAAAAAAATAAGGAATTTCTCTATTGGTATTTGTTTTTCACCCCCTTATTCATAGACGTTATTTATCTAAGGACGGAGCACTGCTGTGATAACAAGTCTGTTTCTCAGTGCTGACGGCATGGCAGCGTTCGCAGTGCGTAGACATAGGGCCGTTGTAATTAGCTAATATTGAGATACAACTTGAATCTAGTTGGCTGTCAGACAAACGAAGCTGAGAAACAGACTCGTTATCACAGCAATGCTCCTTAGATAAATAATGTCTATGAATAAGGAGGTAAGTATTTACACCTATTACTCAGAGATTTGTGGAGCGATTGCCGTGATTCCTTTTTTATTTAATAAAGTGTATTCCCGATATGGTCCCGCTGCATTTTTTTTTGTTTTCCGTCCGTCCCATACTGGTACAGCTTATTTTGTTTCTAGTTTTCGGTCTGACGCAACGAAATTATAACATTAAACCTCGTGGAGGATTCGTAGAGACGTTCTGGGATCAATTCCTAAATGAAATATGTGAGTCGAATCTCTTTTGAGTGGCATGGTGTGGTGTAATTTAAAAAACTTTTTGCATTTTTTACTAACAAATATATAAGAAATGCTTTTGACTTAGGCGACATTTTTTATGATACTAAGTTTCAAACATATTGAAAATCAGGACTTAATAATAATAAAAAGACCACACACTTTTGTATGTTTGCAACCACCACACGCACACACATTTCAAGAAAATTATATCGTCGCTTGAAAGGCAATAATATCTAAGCGACAATCAGTACATTTTTGAGTAGTGATTATAACCTAGACCTACAAAACCTAGATCAAACGACGCAGAAAAAAATGGCGCATCAAAATATTTATATAATTATTTTTTGGTATATTTAATAATAATATCAGCCCTGTATTATATACTGTCCCACTGCTGCACGGGCCTCCTCTACTACTGAGAGGGATTAGGCCTTAGTCTACCACGCTGTAGTGCGGATTGGTAGACTTCACACACCTTCGAAATTCCTATAGAGAACTTCTCAGATGTGCAGGTTTCCTCACGATGTTTTCCTTCACCGTTAAAGCGAACGATAAATTCACAAAGAATACACACATAATTTTTTTAGAAAAGTCAGAGATGTGTGCTCTTGGGATTTGACCTGCGGACATTCGTCTCGGCAGTCCGTTCCACACCCAACTAGGCTACCGCCGCTTTTGGTATTTGGTATATTTGTCACTAAGATATGATTGCCTTACAAGAATTGATATACTCCTGGGGGAACGGACGGGAAGGTCCCCCACCTCACTTATTCATAACGCCGGCATGGGGAACGGCCATCCTATCAAATAACATGACCCTACCCTTTGCCGACCACACCTACACACGAACACTACCCTCTACAGCAACTCTTATCACTAATCACTCACATAGTATAAAACAAAGTCGCTTTCTCTGTCCCTTTGTATGCTTAAATCTTTAAAACTACGCAACGGATTTTGATGCGGTTTTTTTTAATAGATAGAGTGATTCAAGAGGAAGGTTTATATGTATAATAACATCCATTAAATAGTGGGGAAATATTGCACCCGTGCGAAGCCGGGGCGGGTCGATAGTATTACAATAAAACACAATAACAAAAAAAAAGCAAGTATTTCTGTGTTTTTTTAATCTAGTTAAAAAAATCGAAAAAAATGTCGCTTAAGACAATTTGCCTTTCGACCATCGAAACTAAAATTGTGTGTCAATCCTTTAACAAGTTTGGCAAAAGTTTTCTTTTTTCGTCTTCATGTGATTGTCGTATTGAATTTATATTTTCAAACTTTATTCGCAGGTAACATGCTTCGTTAGTCCGTCGTGTTCGGTTTAGTGTTTCCGCACGCCGCTAGATGTCACCGATAGTTGCGTTTCTTAGACGGTAGGTGGCGTTGTTATTAAATCGTTTGCATAGTGTAATGTATTACGATCGTAAAATATTTCTGTGTTTCTATATCAAATAATAGTTAAAAGGTTATTTTTTTATTGTTTTAAATGACGAGACGAGCTTGCCGTTCTGATGGTAAGCGATACCTATGAACAGTAGAAACACCAACACCTTGAATTACAAAGTATTGTTTGGTATTCCACTGCGCTCGCCATCCTGAGACGTGAGATTTTAAGTCTTATACTTATACATTATAATAATGTTTTTATATATTTTAATAGAACTACGTATTCTTTATATACTGATTGTATCCGATCGTTACACTCCGCAAACGGTTTTTCAATTGAAACTGTCTCGTTGACTGTCAGTGCGACTGAAGATAAATATTGACAATAATATATAAAAAGTTGTTTTACGTAGATTGACGAGCGGTGGAGATTATGGGAATTTAGTTTACAAATCGATGTTTTCTAAGTACACTATTGTATCTGAAAAATATTCACTTTTTTAACAGTTTTTTTTTTATATTGTCATACGTTTGTTAGCCTGGCAGGGCCGGCTTATACAAACGGTCTTGCGGGTGAGTGCTTCAGGCACTGTGAGTCCTTAAGTGACCATGCTGAGGACCCTCTAGAGGGTCACGGCCTCGGCTCAGGACGGCCTCTGAGTGAGGATGAGACATCAGCCATTATGGGTAACGCGAGAGGTGCGCAAGCGATATATCAGTCTACCTATTTTGCGTCGGCACGCGGCCGGAATTATCGGAAGGGTCGGAGGGACGGAGCTGCCGTCGTGTGGAGCTTTAACGTTGCGTTATCTAGCTACTGTTTATTACCAAATCCATTAAAAATGTAGTAAATTGTTTTTATAGATTTTTTTTTTCGTTTATTTAGTTTTGAATGAAATAGGTTTGGTATAACAGTACCTTGATAATGAAATGCTAAAAGTGGATCGCTATTTTTACAGATGCGATTGTTATCAGGAGACGTTGTAATGTTACATTTTATGTATATTTTGTAATGATTTTAAAGTATAGAATTAGGGTTTTCATGATATTGGATATCTAACAAAAATATTTTAGTAAAAAAATGAGTTTTTATCTTTCTTTTTTTATGTGACGGGATAAGCTTGTAGAATGAGATTATATCTACTCAAACAAATCGACTCATTGATCTTGACATGCGTAGCGTGTTATAGACCATGAAGACCTGGGTTCAATTCCTAGGCGGGAAATCCTTAGAAAAAGTTTTTTTTTAAAGAAAAACATGATTTTCCTGAGATTGTTTGACATATAGTCGGTTTTTGGGCCGTAACTACACGAGGGACCATAACCAAGAAGGCGTTGTACAATCGTCAAAATAAAATAAAAAATATAATGCTTTATTCATCACGTAAGCGAACATAGCGCTTATGATAAGTCAAGGTACATGAGAATATTTAATTATTACTCAAAAGTCGCTTATAACTAAAGACAATATAATAAACAGAAAACGGTCAAAATGTATGGATATATATTATCGACAAAGGTAATCTCTAGGGCAGGGATGGCGCACTTTCAAGGTTTATGTGCCATTATTTATAAAAAAAACTAGTTGACCCGACAGACGTCCCGTCTTAACTATGAATTCGCAGCGCGCATTCTGTCGATCGCTGACAGTTATTTCAAACAATTAACAGTTATATAAAATTAATATTGTCGTTAAGTTTTCTTTAATTTTCAAATTTTCTGTGCATTTTTTTGAATTTTTTCTTTCATAAGAGCCTTTTCCTGACAATAACAAACACAAAAAAATAATAGTGAAACCGGAGCAGCCGTTCACGCGTGATGGCGTGACCAAGGGAAATAGGGATTCATTTATATATATATATATATATATATATATATATATATATATATATATATATATATATATATATATATATATATATATATATATATATATATATATATATATATATAGATATATATAGATATAAGCTGTAACTTGCAATACAGGACCGGCTTTATCTATGAGAATGCCCGTTTTAGTGACTTTTTTATGAGCCAACTATGTTCTTAACCGCAGCCGTCGGATCCATAGTAAAAATGAACCAATCAGAGTAAAGCTTGACAATATTAGAGACTTGAATTAGTTTAACGCAAAGTCTCGTTGGGATAGTTTAGATAGTCGTCAGTTGTTGTCATTTTGTCTTCCACTCGTCAGTCTACGTGTTTTATTATTAAGTAGAGAATATGTATATTTTAGAATGATATTATAATTATAAAATGCAATATGAGAGTTGAATTGTGACGTCACAAAACGGTCAAGGGTGAAAATGTATAGAGGAGGTTAAAAAAAAAGATTTTTTTTATGAGACATTTTAATGGTTTAAAAATACAGTTTTAATTTTGAAAGATATCTTGGACTTATAGGCTCCTGAGGGTAAGTATCGTAAAATGGCGTGAATGTGGCCTCGTATTTTTTTCTAAGTAGTAACGAAACTCTTAATCAGTTTTTGACGTCACTGCGTGCAATATTTATGAATGTTGGTAATTTTATTACGAAAAATAGTATATTGTGATTTCGAAAAAAATATGCTTTGAACAGGTTTTTTAAAAAAAAAAGGGTTTAATAATATCCAAAAGTAAGTAATGAAACGGTGGAGTTACTTTTTTAGCATGTCAATTTATTTCATTTTATTTATTAAAAAAACGTGATTCCCATATATATTTGGAAAATGTTTTTTATGTGTTATTCCAATTTAATGGCGGTATATTCGTCCAATAATATGAAAAAAGCCTGAGGATTTTTAAAAAAAAGCGTCCAAAGCATATTTTTTTCAAAACATTACTGTTGGCTTATTCAAAAATGATTAAATGAGGTTGAATATTATAAGTTTGTAATGCTGTTCACTTTGAATGCTCATAAATATGAATGTATGAATATAAACGATTTTTGTAGCACTGATGCTATCGGTTACATGACGTTCCGGGTTCGATTGTTACTATTAGAAAAATCGCTCGTTTATTTGTACAGTCACCGACGTAAGTAGCTGAACAATTTTGATCTTTCAAATCGCCTACAAATTTTTTAAATTCGTACCAAAATAACGATGGCACATTATTTTTTCATGGAATTCTCAAATATCTAAAAATGTCATTACAAAAAATCATATATATTTTTTCAGGCTTCTTACAATAACATAACCTTCAGAAATTGTTCAGGGATTCGACCTATGTATTTTCCAAAAAAAATTGTCTATACATAAAAATATACAAAAAAAGTCATGGTCAATCGCCTTTGATCTTTTTTTCATAAAAATAAAATGTGTTTACTTGACTTACTACTTCTAAAAAAATACAATGAATATGTGCAGGCGATGTAGAATTCGTTCAACTGCTTTTGATTATTAAACGTGATACGTGATGTCTCTGAGTGAGACAGCATGTTAGACATAATATTTAAATATTTGATATTTTTTTATAAGAATCACAAATATTTGCATCGAACCCGCGACCTCATGAGACATTTTTTTCATATTTTTTTTTTGATGATATTATTAAATCTAAAATATAATTAAATTTTCTTTAGGAAAAAAATGGAAATGGATATTATTTGTCATAAAAAAAATGTTTTCTGCTTAATTGAACTAGTGTATTGTAGTTCATGTTGTTATATCGTCACAATGTTCACAGAAACTTCTCAAAAATTGTTTATAATTTTTCTTCGCGTTACTTCAATTGATATTTTAGTTTTTTACACCAAAATAACATAAAAAAATGTATATCACAGGTATACGGACTAATTAAAAACATTAGCCAAAATACAGTAAACAAAAAGAAATTCACAAAATTTTAAGCGACATACAGAATTTTGCAATTATTTTGTCCGACTGTCCCTCTTGGTTTATGTTCATCTGATTCGCAAGGGTCTGGGTTCTTTTACCATGTGAGGTATTACTTACATATTACTTGCTGAAACTAATTTGTGACCAACATGGCTCTCCCAAACCCGAGAAATGAAATTGGTAATTTTCGTTCGACCGTAAATTGAATATTATTTTAATTCTACTTGAAGTAACACGAAGGAGTGAGTACTTACGCACAATGTACGCGATATTGTATGAAGCAAAGTTAAAATACCTTTATTTTGGTATTTTACATCGAAACCCAGTTCTATCAAAATGTACTAACCAACAAATTATTGAAAAATAAATTTAATATCCAGGGTTGAAAGACTAAATGACATAAACGACATTTTTTTCGAAAAATTGTAACTAGGTTAAAAAAACATAGAAAAAAGTGCTGATTTTAAATATCTATGAAAGTAAGAAAGTAAAAAGTGACGATAGCCTAGTTGGGTGTGGAACGGACTGCCGAGACGAATGTCCGCAGGTTCAAATCCCAAGGGCACACAACTCTGACTTTTCTGAAAAATCATGTGTGTATTCTTTGTGAATTTATCGTTCGCTTTAACGATGAAGAAAAACATCGTGAGGAAACCTGCACATCTGAGTAGTTCTCTATAGGAATTTCGAAGGCGTGTGAAGTCTACCAATCCGCACTACAGCGTGGTAGACTAAGGCCTAATCCCTCTCAGTAGTAGAGGAGGCCCGTGCAGCAGTGGGACAGTATATAATACAGGGCTGATATTATAAGAAAGTAAGTGTCTCAAAAAATGTCGGTTAAGTCAATTAGCATTTTAACCGACGATATTTTGAAACGCAATTAATCCAAATGTGATTACTGTTCAACAAAACATGCCAAGATCTATTTATTTGACACAAAAAAGTATATATGAAGTAATCTACACAATTTGTTTTTGTACAAAGGAGCTAGCTGTAACAAAAAACAATACATTATTTATTTTTATTGCTTTTAATGACATAGCTTTCCGTTCGCCTGATGGTTAGCGATACCGATAAACAGTAGAAACACCAACACCTTGAATTACAAAGTATTTGGTATTCAACTGCGCTCGTCTGAGACATGAAATGTTAATTATTATGTCCAGTAGTTACACTGGCTACAATGTTCAAACCGGAACACAACAGTGAATACACACTGCTTGACCATACACCGGCGCCACACACAGACAAATATTTGAACAAACACTTTGCCACACATTTGAACACAGTAAGACACTGACCAAATTGAATTTTTTATGGCTTTCACTTTTACGTTTCCATATAATCGGTTCTTCAAGCAACTCGACAACTGAACGCTTTGATGTGTTGTCGAAACACCGATACCGAATGGCAAATGCGCAAACATTTAACAAACTTTGCACAAATACGCAAATACCCGTGCACACATGAGTTCAAATATTTTTGCTATGTGGCGTCGGCAGTAGAAATAGACATTGCGGTGGTACCTTCCCAGCAAACTCTTATATGAGAGACTTACAAAAAATGCAACACATTTGCTTCATACAATCTCGTCCTATTCTAGTCTCGCGGTGTGAACGTGCCAGTATGGGCTCCCGGCATGGGACAGTGGTACCAAGCTGGTATCTTTAGATAGTATTTGTATATACCTCACTATAGTTTGCAATGTATTGTATTGTTATTAAATGTTTATGGATGAAACGTTTTTTATTTACTTGCATGGACATTGATTCCTTCCTATCCGAATTTTGGTCATGGCAGAAATATTAACGGAGATGAGCCATGCAGGAGATAATAAATAAAATATATAAGTATATACAGGGTCATTTTGATATTGCGTTACTAAATGAAACCACATACTTATATACTTGGAAATAACACTTTACAATAAGTTATTTGAGCCGTGGATGTTAAATAAAAAAGTGGAAGTTTCAAACAAAATAAATATCAATAAAAAGTAATTTTAATTTTACGCGCTTTAAAGTTACTTCTTCTATTCCCAGAGAATTCGTCGACACGGCAACATTATACTTTCAATCAGAAATACACTCATGCACGCCATATTCGCATTAAACTACAAAATGATAAAAAAATCAGGAAAATAAAACCAGGATTTTTGAAGAAAATATTCGTTATTAATGCATAATTTTTGGTACAATGTCAGCAAAGGTGAAGACGAGTGTGTGAGTATGAGTGTGAGCACTCTCTGTTCCTTCTCATAGTCCGGTGAGACGACATGACCGGAGAGAGATCAGGACCAACGGCTTTACGTGGAACTTTCATAAACAGCATTAATGGCAGAATAATGGATTACCTTTTGGTCAATTTTTAATTGTCAAATATCCATCTAATACATAGTTAAAGGAATCAAATAATTATAAGTAAGTAACTTATTTTATTTATATAACTGGTTTATCAGGAATATAAAGACCTCCAGAGCGCCATATTTACTTTATTTTAAATTTAATATTGACAATAGGAGAAATTATTTTTATACTTAGTCTGGCCATAAATACTGTTACACTTAATTATAAAAAAATATTACATTTGAATTTCGAATCTGTCATTTTTATACGATTGTTCATTGTGTTTTCTCATTTTGGCGCCAATACATTGTAAAATATTTTGCGATATTAAAATGGTGTGGGGTGATAAAGAGAACCGAATCGCTGTGATAGCATTACACAAAGTAGGTATGGAGCCAAATGCAATTTTAAAACTCTCCATACACTTGGTATTAGTAAAATGTTTGTGTACCGGGCTATTAATAGGTACAATGAGACCTCCTCTGTTTGTGACAGAAAAGATCTGGCCGTCCACGTAGTGTTCGTACGAAAAAGGTGGTCAAAGCAGTAAGGGAAAGAATTCGAAGAAATCCTGTCCGAAAGCAAAAGATTTTATCTCGGGAAATGAAGATAGCACCTAGAACCATGTCGCGTATTTTAAAAGATGACTTAGGACTTGCAGCCTATAAGAGACGCACTGGCCATTTCTTAACTGATAATTTAAAGAAGAATAGGGTGGTAAAATCGAAACAACTACTGAAGCGGTACGCAAAGGGAGGTCACAGAAAAATTTTGTTTACGGATGAGAAAATTTTTACAATTGAGCAACATTTTAACAAACAAAATGACCGTATTTATGCTCAAAGCTCTAAGGAAGCTTC
Organism: Manduca sexta; assembly: GCF_014839805.1. Classification (NCBI taxonomy): domain Eukaryota; kingdom Metazoa; phylum Arthropoda; class Insecta; order Lepidoptera; family Sphingidae; genus Manduca; species Manduca sexta. The sequence continues at coordinate 683,333 of NW_023595440.1, read as the reverse complement.
CCAATTAGTCGACAGAGTGCAACGTGGACATTATCCGACTTCAGTGATGGTTTGGTGGGGTGTTAGCTATGAAGGAGTGACTGAGCCATATTTTTGTGAAAAAGGTATCAAAACATCGGCACAAGTGTATCAAGATACCATTCTTGAGAAGGTAGTTAAGCCCCTTAACATCACCATGTTCAATAACCAAGTATGGTCCTTCCAGCAAGACTCGGCGCCGGGTCATAAAGCTCGGTCCACGCAGTCTTGGTTGGAATCGAACGTTTCGGACTTCATCAGAGCTGAAGACTGGCCGTCGTCTAGTCCCGATCTTAATCCGCTGGATTATGATTTGTGGTCAGTTTTAGAGAGTACAGCTTGCTCTAAACGCCATGATAATTTGGAGTCCCTAAAACAATCTATACGATTGGCAGTGAAGAATTTTCCCATGGAAAGAGTGCGTGCTTCTATTGATAACTGGCCTCATCGTTTAAAGGACTGTATTGCAGCCAATGGAGACCACTTCGAATAAGCTTTTTATATTTTTAATTGTTTTATATTTATGTATTAAACTGACACACTGTAAAAGTAATAAATGTTATTTGCAGTTAACAATTTTCTTTTTTCTTTATTACAATATTTATGGCAAGACTAGGTATTTTACCACAGCATAGCAAGGATTTTTATTTTCCTGGTCAAGCTATGTTCAAACAATTACTGAAGCGAGCCTATACTGTTTCATGGTAATTGCTATATATTATGCCAATTTAAAATTAGAAACTTGAAAATTAGCCTTTAAAAGAATAGGGAATATGTAGATGAGAAAATATAAGTTGACACAGACGCAAGGAAACAATCTAGTTCGTAGTACTGGATCATAGATGGCTTGGCCGCTAATGGAACTTCAATAAAACCAAAAGTATTTCACAATGTTTATTTATCAGATTGCTTTTATTTTCTTATAACTATTCTACATAATATTGCACGTAGTATTGACTCTAAATTAACCTTTTTAGACAAAATCTTGAAGCACTTATTTTAATACGCAATTAGGGTAATTTGTAAGGCATAAATTATCGTCGCGACATAGTTTATGCAAATATTTCCTTGTAGAACCAGGTTTTCATTATTGTATTTGTGTTTCGAAAGTCCTAAGAGAACCTGCACCATTTCTGATACACCAATTTTATTAAATATTGGAAAAATTACTGACACCTGAATGACTAGATAACAAAAATGATGACTGAATGAAGAAAAATTATAATATAATGCCAAAATGGTGAAAGAATGAAAAAATGATGATTGAATGATGAAATGGTGATTGTATTAAAAAAAATAAGATTGAGTGACAAAATTAATTGAATAAAAAAATATAATTGAATAACAAACGATTGAATAAAAAAAATCTACTTTTGATATTTTATATAAGTGATATTATTTTGTCTAAAAAGGTTAATATCTTAAGATCTACTTAATAATAACTTTTTGGAATTATTTCGGAATGTCTTCGGATACGTAGAGATCATTTTAAGTAATTAATATCATTGTAATAAATACTTTAAAGTTTAAAATACAAAAAACACAAATAAACAATTATGAGCCTTACGGTTAACCAATAAAAAAAATCTATTAGACACTTATAAGAAACATTATACATCATTAAAGAGTGTACGGTGGCTTCTTGAATCATAACCTGATTGCTTGGTAATTGAAATGCTGTAAATATTAATAAAACTTGTCCAAAACGTAATAAAATTGGATTTGATACACTTGATATTATGATAATATATACTAGCGGGTGCGGTTGGTTGAACTTCGATAGCAGAGTGAACTTTCCTCATAATTACTAACGTAAATTGAGATATAAAATAAAAATATGTTTTAAATTGAAGTATTCAGGACCAAAAAACCAATAAATGCTGACCTAAGAAAATAATTCGGTTGAACCGTAAACAAACAGATGCTATATATACTTGGCAGCGAATTCAACATTATTTATTTGTTTATTATTTCGGATTACCGGGAAATGATGCACAGTATCAATACAAGCAAAAAAAAACGCATACAACATTAAATAACTAAATTCTGTGCTCTTCAAGTAGGCAACCACAGGTTACATTCTTAATATTATTTGTCGTTGATATGAATATTCTCTTTGGGGCAGCGTGTGGGAGCACGATAGCTCATTTGATGATAGGCCTGTACCACACGAAACCTCTATAAGCGCAAAGCTTTTTCCTGGATGGACAAAGTCGTTTCCAAGCTATCCGCCGGCCATCATCGCTATATTACCTAGCTATGCCTAAGATTAAATGGATTTAGAGATAATTGACTACCTTCGACTTCGTAGAGCTATTAGAAGTTAGAATCTGTGTAAACTTAGAAAAAAGAAATGTATTGTGACAGTCTAATTTTGAATTACTTGTTTGTTTTTATACTACACCTTCTAGCCTTTCAACCATATATTTATTTAAATACAAGCCTTGCTTCATTTTCTTCCTGTAACCTAACAAGAGTTTCTCCGTCACTCACTACGTGACGTTCTGTAGCTGACTTACCGATTCTCATTCTTAACGTCAACATGTAGTATTTTCTGATTTAAGTTATTGGTATAATTGTAAAATGTATGACTATTGACTTCTTAGACAACTAAAACCTCAGTCCCCTTCGAACTCGTGAAAAGTGTTTATTCAAACTCTAATAACATATTGGTAACCATTACAAATTGCTTTTTAGACAACCAACACCTCAGTTAGATCTTCGGACTCGTAAAAACTAATTATTTAAAATCTAATAACATATTGGTAACCATTACAAATTGGATTCAATACATCCAACCATTATGTAACTTTTAAATCAATAGTTAATTTTGTAATGACCTCTAACAGCGAGTCATCGTTTACGCAGATTGCTTCATTGTAATATTTTGTTTCCTCACAATTTGTTTATGTTATGGTGGGATTAATCAATATCTATTGACGGGGTATGACGATGCAGTATTGCTTTTAACTTTAACATTTTCATTTTTGGGGATAGAGGAAATGTAAATAAGGATTATTACCCTGGGCGTCTTTTTCAACAAATTTTGTTAGAATATCGGGAGCATTTGATTAAAACGTGGTATTGTTTCATACTAATAAAAAACAACTTCATCGCCAATTGACAACATTTCAAAATGTAAACGTGCCCAAAACAAAAATACCGTTTCTTAATTTTTCTACTCTGAGTTCGATTATGAATTTTTAATATTTTTTTAATACTTAATTTCGGAGAAAAAAATTAAAAACCGAAAAATGCTTGATGACGTCACATATACGGTTGAATGAAATAGTTTCTTGGTCCACCTTATCATTTATTTTAAAAAACTAAGACACCGTCATTTGTCAATGTCAAATGTCAATATTACAATAGATACGTCACAACTGACACTTTCAACGAGAGAGACAGAAACAAAAAAACTGTCACTTCATTTTTTTTACTGCAAAGCAAAGGTCATTGCGTTTTGAGCCGTATATGTGACGTCATTTGGAGCTTACGTCGTTTTAGAATAAAACAAAATTCAAAGTGAAAATCATGAATGAAAATATCTGCATTTCGAAAAAAGAAAAAATATGGGTCCCATCATTTTTGATCTAGTTTCATAAAATATAAACATTTTGGTATGTTGAAAAAATGAAATGTTGTCAATTCAGGATATCTACACGGATAAAATCGTATATTTATGTTGGAATTGAAGCATTTACGGTAAAATTGGTTTTCTTTTAAGACAGTTGGCAAAGTAGAGTGGCTACCATGGGCGTAGTTCGAGAAGGGCAGAGGTGGCTTATCGCTCAGAAATATCTTTGACCACGCTAGAAAAAGGGTTGCGCTTACATGGGCTCCGCGTGGTGCAGGACTTTAGTTGAACTTCGACAGTGCCAGAATATGCAAGTTTTTACATGTAACAGCCGCTGAGCTTCTTACAATATCTGCCTACATTGATAGGTGGAGTCAAGCCAACATTTTAGTACTTTACTATCAAACCCAAATATTATTATTTTTGCCGCTGTAATAATACATAAATTTGCATGCTGTGGTCTCCTATAAATGAAGACGCACGTCACATTGTTAATTGTACAAATACTAGGACATTGTATTTATTATATGCCGTGAATCCTTTGTTGGGGTTCCTTAAATAAATAATTAAACATTTTCTTGGATTCCCGCTTACGAATTGTGAACCCCCATTTTATGTTCATGCCAACATACACACCCCGTCGAGTCTCCTATGGAACCTGGTCCACAGTGGTCCTGGACCACATTGGGAATCAACAGACTAAGGCTAACCTTGAACCACAATAGTGATGTTACCTCAACATTGAATCGATAAATATACCTAGTCTTGCCATAAATATTGTAATAAAGAAAAAAGAAAATTGTTAACTGCAAATAACATTTATTACTTTTACAGTGTGTCAGTTTAATACATAAATATAAAACAATTAAAAATATAAAAAGCTTATTCGAAGTGGTCTCCATTGGCTGCAATACAGTCCTTTAAACGATGAGGCCAGTTATCAATAGAAGCACGCACTCTTTCCATGGGAAAATTCTTCACTGCCAATCGTATAGATTGTTTTAGGGACTCCAAATTATCATGGCGTTTAGAGCAAGCTGTACTCTCTAAAACTGACCACAAATCATAATCCAGCGGATTAAGATCGGGACTAGACGACGGCCAGTCTTCAGCTCTGATGAAGTCCGAAACGTTCGATTCCAACCAAGACTGCGTGGACCGAGCTTTATGACCCGGCGCCGAGTCTTGCTGGAAGGACCATACTTGGTTATTGAACATGGTGATGTTAAGGGGCTTAACTACCTTCTCAAGAATGGTATCTTGATACACTTGTGCCGATGTTTTGATACCTTTTTCACAAAAATATGGCTCAGTCACTCCTTCATAGCTAACACCCCACCAAACCATCACTGAAGTCGGATAATGTCCACGTTGCACTCTGTCGACTAATTGGGAAGCTTCCTTAGAGCTTTGAGCATAAATACGGTCATTTTGTTTGTTAAAATGTTGCTCAATTGTAAAAATTTTCTCATCCGTAAACAAAATTTTTCTGTGACCTCCCTTTGCGTACCGCTTCAGTAGTTGTTTCGATTTTACCACCCTATTCTTCTTTAAATTATCAGTTAAGAAATGGCCAGTGCGTCTCTTATAGGCTGCAAGTCCTAAGTCATCTTTTAAAATACGCGACATGGTTCTAGGTGCTATCTTCATTTCCCGAGATAAAATCTTTTGCTTTCGGACAGGATTTCTTCGAATTCTTTCCCTTACTGCTTTGACCACCTTTTTCGTACGAACACTACGTGGACGGCCAGATCTTTTCTGTCACAAACAGAGGAGGTCTCATTGTACCTATTAATAGCCCGGTACACAAACATTTTACTAATACCAAGTGTATGGAGAGTTTTAAAAATTGCATTTGGCTCCATACCTACTTTGTGTAATGCTATCACAGCGATTCGGTTCTCTTTATCACCCCACACCATTTTAATATCGCAAAATATTTTACAATGTATTGGCGCCAAAATGAGAAAACACAATGAACAATCGTATAAAAATGACAGATTCGAAATTCAAATGTAATATTTTTTTATAATTAAGTGTAACAGTATTTATGGCCAGACTAAGTATGAACCTCAGTCGAATCATTTGTATAAAAAAAAAGAATGGTCTAAAGCTGAAATGGGCGATCAATTACAAAATTGCAAACTACATTTTATGTTTAAAGAGCTGCAGAGATCGATTAAACATTTTTTCTGTATAAAACCTTTATAAAACTACTAACTGACTAGATTTATGTAATAAAAAAAATACATTGTTTAATATTTTATCAAAGGGATTATACGCGGACTACTATTTATTACAAAAAACATATTAAGCTATTTGTACAGCATTTTAAATCTTACATTATAATAAAAGGTCATGCTGTCATTGCGTTACTAAATGAAACCACACACTCGTTTTCACCTTTGCTGACATGGTGCCAAAAATCATCCATTAATAACGAATATTTTCACCAAAAATCGTTCGTATCGATCGTATATAATCGTAGTTTAATGCGAATATGGCGTGTGCGTGGGTGTTTTTCTGACTGAAAGTATGATGTTGCCGCTGCGACGAATTCTCTTAGAGTAGTAGTGGTGGCTTTAGGGCGCTTAAAATTAAAATTACTTTTTATTAATATTTACTTTGTTCAAAACTTACACTTTTTAATTTTACATCTACGGCTCAAGTAACTTATTGTAAATTGTTATTTCCAAGTAAGTAAATTGTTATTTCATTTAGTAACGCGATGTCAAAATGAGCCTGTATGATGCAAATTTCCTAACGCAAATGATGTATTATTTATGATTAAAAAACAAACCCACATCACCCCTTTATTCTCGAAGGGATAGACAGATGTGCAATCACGGCGCCCACTTTTCGATTATGTGTTCCGTCCCATGATGTGATAGGGGACGAGCCTCGCATATCGGGCACAAATTCCAGACTCCAGGCTGATAATGAGTAGAAAAACCCAAATAAGTAACACTTTGCCCGACCCGGGATTCGAACCCAGGACTTCAATGCTTTCGTATTGTAAAACAACTACTTCACCAAAGCAGTTTATTATGATTTCACTAAATACAGTACCTGCCCTTAATTATTTAATTTGAATAAAATATGTACATATAAAATAAATAAATAATTTAATTATTTTTTGATTGCGACTAAAAACATTTTGCTAAAAGCTAACCATAAAACCTTATTTTAATGGTTGTCAAACAACGCCATCTATTGTACAAATTTTGAAACTTTAAATTCGTAATTCATAAAATTATCCTAAATATTACGCTAATGTTTTAATCAATGCTAACTTTATTTTATTAATTATATTTACAATCGATTGCTTTTATTATTATTCTAAAATATATCTAATACAGTAATCATGTGAAAAGACACATTTTCAAAGTTGATTTATCCATTGAGTTTCAAAGTAATGTGAAGTTGTTGCGGAAGTTAAATTAAATCTAGAGATAGTTTAAGACCCTGGGAAGGTTATAGGGTAATTTCTATCCCGGGAAAACATATAGCGGGACTTTTATCCCGGAAAACTAGATCACACGGACGCAGCTGTGAACAAAAGCTAGTAATGTAATAAAAACACAAGTTTTAATACATTCTTATTATTGAAATTAAACTAATTTTCGGATTCTATCGCGGTGCTGGTATTTTATTTTCTCCCGACGTTTCGAAGACTTTGCAGCCTTCATGGTCACAGGGGGGACATTCTTATTAATCGTATATAAAATTACTTCTGGGTTGCAGTAGCGAATGGTCCATACAACCCGATTCCTGTTTCCCTTTTGTGATTTATGTAGAATCTAATTATCATTAGTGCCATTTGCAGACATTTATGCATTTTAGTATCTATATTAAGTATGTTGTGCCGCGTTCCTTTTCGGATTTTTTTTCATCATTTTTGAGTTATTGTAGTTTAAGGAGAAAGTTTTTATTTTGTTAAAACGTTTTATATTTAACTTTTTGTTATAAACCATATTTAATTGAAACATACAATAATAATAAAAATCTAATTTGATTTTGAGATGTTTCCTTCTTCATTTTCGAGCTTCAAGATCGTATAATAAAATTAAAACGAGATCGTTCCACCGCTACACACAAACTCAAAAATATCATTCAAATCAAAAATGTAAAAACTGTCGCTAAATATAAATACGAATGCATAAACCTTCCTTTAGAAAATAATTGGTCATAAACAACAATAATAAAATACTGCCGTACTAAACGAAAAAGCAGTATCAGGGAAACATTATTTCCAGATAATCGAAGTTTCGTAAATATAGTTTTGTATGTAAAACTGAGATAGATAAACTCTTTTAAGGTTTTTATAACAAGTTCTAAACAAGACACTGTGATTTAGGTAAGTTCATTGGATGGGTATTTCTTTAAGCTAAGTATCTGAATTTTAATCAAGATTTTGATTTTTTTTAGATACCGCTTTCAAGCTTAGTACGGCAGAATAACATTAATTGCATTTATAAATAACTTAATAATATTTTACGCATCGTAATGTCCCAAATGATGATAATACCGTCTATTCTGATATTCGGTCTGGGTCGGATGCTGCAGATACTGTGGGTACACGACCCCCCCGTACAGCTGCGAGAGGACGTCGTAGGCGGGTGCGGACGCGGGGGGCGAGCGCGCGCGGGGAGGGGACGCCATGCTGAACAACGCTTCCGGGTCGCACACGAACTTGTACACGTAGCGCTCGCCTGAGAAGAGAAATCATAGGTGGTTAGTCGTATAGGCGACGGAACCGGCTTAGGGGCCGTTCAAGTGTTACGTAACGCAATTTTTGAAGATTTTTAACCCCCCCATGTTACGCGCCGTAACATTTTCCTGTACGCCCTCTCTCCAAAAGTTATGTAACTCTAGTAACATTTTTTTGTAATATTCACAATTATTTTACGCAAAATACCGGAGTTGCTAAAATACCTTTGTTATTGTTTTTAATTAAAAAAACAATGTTACATAACGCTTTGTACGAGCCCCCCCTCCCGCCCCTGTAACGCATCGTAACGTTTTACAAGACCCCCCCCCCCCAATTGCGTTAAGTAATACTTGAACGGCCCCTTAAGGTGGAGGGGGCAGATTTTTTTCATATATGGTTGACGATACGAGCTTGCCGTTCTGATGGTAAGCGATACGATCCATAAACAGTAGAAACCTTGAATTACAAAGTGTTTGGTATTCCACTGCGCTCGCCATCCTGAGACATGAGATGTCTTATTATGTCCAGTAGTTACACTGGCTACAATGTTCAAATCGGAGCCAACAGTGCCTACACACTGCTTGACAGAAATAGACATTACGGTGGTATCTGCTCTCACCACAATGTCGTATTGAATGGCTCATAAGCAGGGATGTTATGGATATGAAATTTCGGATATGGATACGGATATGGATATAGGAATAAAATTATATCGGTTTCGGATACGGTTACGGATATGTAATTATTTCGGATTATCCGGTAGTTTCGGATAGTTTCGGTTACGGATATTAGATTAAAGTAAAATAAAAATATTATATAATACAGTAGGGCGATGATTCTTAACTATCGTTCGTCGTCATCGTCGATTATTAAGTATCGATGAACTAATTGGAGGACATGGGTGTTCGGAAAACCTCTGTGTTTTAATTTGAGATGAAGTTGCAGTGAAATAGCGCCACCTCCTCTCCGTGAAAAGTTTTTATCCCACTGTTTACATTTAGCAAAATCAATTTAGTACGTAACACAACACTTTTCCTTCACTTTATTAAATGAAGTACTTACCTACCTACTCCTAAATAAAAAAAAATACTATTTATGAATGAGGTTAAGTATGTTATGATTAAAAATAACAAACAAGTTATATAAAATTCACGTAGCGCGTGAGCGGTGAAACAAAAATCTGTAGTAACATATTATCCGTAACTTATCCGAAACTTTTTTAACGGATATGGTTACGGTTACGGATATATTTTTATTTCGGATATCCGATAGTTTCGGTTACGGTTACGGAGCTCCATAACATCCCTGCTCATAAGGACATTAAAGGCTTAAGAGGGCGCAACAGGCATTGGTCAGAACACCATCATGAATATCAATTGTTTGCCAACAAAAAGAAAGATGGAATTTAAAAAATAGTTTGCCTTGCACTACAAGACCGCAGTTTCATCCTCGCCGATTTACACACGCATTATAATAAGTTCGGTTGCTAATAGTAATAATAATTGCTTTTTGCAAAAACAAAGAGGTTACCTGCATGGGCGCCGCCAAAATTATTTTTAGGGAGGTGTATCTGCAACTACACACTATTTAGGTTACATAATTATTATTATTTTTTTTTTACCATAGTCGCATGAGTGTTTGTATATTATGCAAAACCATAATAAAACCTCTGTCAATAGTTTCCATTGTAATTCTTATCGTATCGTATCAGCCTATAATGTCGCAACGTTGGAGACCTCCCCAAGATCCTTCTGTGATGACTATGGCGTTAATAAAACACTATTTATTTATAATACTAGATATAAGTATGCATCACACAACGCACAAGTTCACTCCGCCACGGTCGGTGGTCGAATGACCCCACCGCTGTGTCCGCATACACTACACCTTCCATAAATCATATTCAGTTATTATATATCATTTAGTTATTTTTATTGTGGTTAGTTCCGGTCCCTCCCGACGCCCGTGGTAACCTGTATGTGTAGTGTGTACCTGCAACTTTCTGCATGATGCCCTTCTCGTAGTAATATCTGAGGGAGCGGGACAGTTTATCGTAGTTCATGGCCGGCCGGTTCTTCTGAGCGCCCCAGCGACGCGCCACCTGCAGGCAAATACTAGTATTACATACAGACATTTTTATTTACCCCTAAGAATTATTAAATTGTTCAGAATGTAGATACAAAATGACTCATAATATAAAAATAACCTCAAAATAATACTATTTTTCGGATTTGACGGTATTATAATTTTGTCTCAACGTTTCGTTGACCCACAAACCCCCTTGGAAAATTCATCTCAATACAGTCATCAGTGAACTTATTGGTTACATTACTTGTCCATTGTTCGGATTGCTTATACAACTGTGACTTCGTTTTGTGTAAATACTCTATAGCAGTGTCGAAGAGTCCACACGACTTGATTCCTACCGGCTTCCTTTTTATGTTTATTGACGCACACACACTACACCACGCATTTATCACCGAAGGGGTATGCAGAGGCGCAACCAAGGCACCCACTTTCGCCAAGTGTTCCGTCCCATGATGTGATAGGGGGCGAGCCTATCGCCATATCGGGCACAAATTTCAGACTCCGGGCCGATACTGAGCAGAAAACCCAAAAATATCACTTTGCCCGACCCGGGATTCGAACCCAGGACCTCAGAGCGCTGTCGTACTGCTCATGGAGTACAACTACGCCACCGAGGCAGTCAGTCATGTTTATTTATGTTCGTCTTAGTTTTTGTTTTCTCTTAAATAGGCCGTTATGTTAACTAAGACATTTTTTTTGACTCGGGTTACCTTTTAAAAAAAATCTCCATTCGCCACTGCTCTAGAGGTGTAAGTAACTCACCTCCTCCGGTTCGTGCAGTTTGAACTCAAGCCCCCTGCCGGTCCAGGCGACGCAGCGAGCACCCTCCGCGAGCAGGGACACGAGAAACTGCCACAGCTGCAGCGCGCCGCGACGACCGCCGCCTACGACAAATTCAATGAAGCAGATTTTGTTCTACACTACTCTCATATTTGAGATTCCGTCTGGGTAGGTAGGTACTAGGTACCACCGCAATGTCTATTTCTGCCGCCAAGTAGCAGTCACTGTTGTGTTCCGGTTTAAAGGACGTTGTAGCCAGTGTAACTACTGGACTTAATAAGACTTAACATCTAATGTCTCAGGATGGCGAGCGCAGTGGAATACCAAACACTTAGTAATTCAAGTTATTGGTGTTTCTCCTGTTTATCGGTCGTATCGTTTACCATTAGAACGGCAAGCTCGTCTCATGACTACAAGCAATAAAAAAAATTGTTTTAGAATTTTATTGTATTTTTTTTGGATTCCGACTGCACACTGAGCTCGTTCTGCATAAATCGAACCGTCAAAAGCTAAAATAAAAGTATAAGTAATTGTAAAATGTAGGTAGATATTGTAATGGCTGTCACACATGCTACGGTCCATCGGAAAGGTCCACCGGTGCAGGTATGCCTGCGCCGATAGACCGCAATGTGTGTGGGAATAGACCTGTGCAGATTTTTGAGCCTGTGCAGGCGACCGGCGCAGGATCGAAAATCAATTCTTTCAATTGATACCTGCGCAGGCATACCTGTACAGATGACCTCTCCGGTAGACCGTAGCGTGTATGGCTTACATAACTTTGACTTTTCAAACGAGCAACACCAAAGTCTGCCCCGTCGAAAAGTCCAAAAAATCGGCTATACAATCGTCAATATATTTTTATTTCGATCGTCGAAAGTTAATTCTCAATATCTTTTCGATTAAAGTTTTGATTTGATGTTAATATGTACAAGTATGAATTCCCTCTATCAGTGGCGAAGGATCCATATAGCTCGATTCTTGTAGGCTTACCTTTATGGAGAATTTATTTTTAATCTAATTATCATTAGAACGATTTGCATACGTTATTAATGCGTATTAGTAATTATATGTTGTGTCGGGTTTCTTTTCGGAATATTTCACCCTTTGCCACTGCCCTCTATAAGGATATCTTCAATAACTTACCAGCATGCGTGGTGGTGACATGGTGTGGTGAGGAAGCGTCGGCGCGGCTGGGCCCCGCCGCCCCCGCGCCCGCGGCACTCCCCGCGCCCGCCGCCTGGCCCGCTGCCGTGGAGTTACACAACGAGCTACTCACTGCAAAAACACCTTCATTACCAATGACGTTTTACAAATAGACGTGTCATACACTAACAAAATTGCACATAAAAACAGCGCAGTGTTTACTATAGTCACATTGATACGGCCTGAGTGATCCCGAGTGGGCCCGAGCGCCGCGTCGACCGCCCCGTCGCCATGACAGTCGAATAAAATGCATTTATTAGTTAAAAATAAGTTAAATGGTGCATACTTATTACAAACGTACGAAATGAAACGATTTTTTCATTCACAATTGGAGTATAATTTGTACATCGTCTAAAAACACAGGAAGGCATTTTATTTATAAAAATACAAAAAGTCAGTAAGCCGACTAGCCGCGACAGTGGTTGGAGGTTGACTAAGTGAATGTCGGGCAATTACCTTGCTTTCGTCTTGCCAGTATTGAGCTCGGACAACGTATCCATGTAATAAAAACATCTTAGTTATTTCGCCGGGATAGGTACCATTGCAATGTCTATTTCTGTCAAGCAGCAGTGTGTACTGTGTAGTGAGTAGTCAATGTTGTGTTCCGGTTTGAAACATATTGTTAAACCCACTACGCTACTTGCGTACCCTCATTAATAGAAATTTAACAAATTAGCATTCAGTTAGAATTTATAAAATGCTTTATATATCATTACGTTTGCTCTAAAATACTTAGTTGGTAGAATTTAGAATTGAATATATGTATTTTTTTTGTTGCAAAGTTTAAAAATTGCATGTGTAAATTAAGTTGTGTACTCCTAGGGTTGCCATTCGTCCGAAATTCGCCGAATTTTTTTTAGTATGAAGGGCATCCGGGGGCCGCCGGCAAGGGTTTTAAAAAGTGTGCAATTTTTTTTATAGATATGCGATAAATTGAAATAAAAGTGTGTAAAAAAATTAATAACGCTTTATAAATTTACCCAATAACAAAAAACAGAAAACCGCTTAACTTTGAATCTAGGCTTTTTGACTCGTTGGGCATCGCGCGCTGTGAGCGGAGTGCAAGGACGTACACATCCACCCCCCTATTCGGAATAATTAATCACAAAAAAAAACGCAATCGCATTAAGAACCTCCTCCTTTTTAAGAAGTGGGTTAAAATTATGTCACTGAATTACAATAGGAACTATCGAGCACAGAGGTTTTATTATGGTTTAGCAATATTATACAATACTTGCGCAATTTGCAATTAAAATTAAAACGATATTATGTACTTATAGGGTTGCCTGATTTTTTTCTATAAGGGACAAATGATTAAATGGCCAAAAATGCGGGACTTCTATTTTTTACCCGAGACAAATATGAAATAAGAAAATAATTTTGTGTCATTTTTTTTTTTATTTCCGAGGTTCGAATCAGTTTTAACATATTCCTTTTCGTTTTAACATAAATTATAATCGTAAAAGTAGGTATTCGCTTATTATTAAATTTATTAAAAACCGATTCGTATTGATATGTATGCGAAAATGCGAACGATGCGTGCGTGAGTACTTGTCAGTCGTAGATCGATCGATTTACGGAACAGTTTGTTCCGGCAGGGTATTTTAAAATGTGCCTAAAATACGGGGAGTCTGGCAACATTAATAATGTAGTACCTACTTATAGTAGGCACAGATTTATTTATTTAAATTATGCATCTAAAAGCATCGGTTGGTGCCCTTGCCGATATCCCTACAAAATTTGTTGATTAACATCGACCCCGAGTTTAAACATGGCGCGCATTCCAACAAATCAATACAATGACGCTTGTGTTGCCTCGCGCGCCAACTGGAACAAGTCGAGCCGCGAGCGTCGAAGTGGAGCGAGTCGAACCGGTTAAAACCGGTTTCCAATGCTGCCAGCCACACGGGTTTATCTGTATTTCAACACTTGATACTGATTTGCAATTAATGCAGACATTTTATTTTCTTATATTTATTAATATAAGCAATATAATCCACTGCAGTACCCTCTGTCTTTTTCTCGTTTTTATATCCATCCCATGGTTGTCTGGAAGACATTGCCTAGAGTGATAAGACCGCCATATGTACATGTGCCTTTTGCCTCTCTTTTCTTCTTTGTATATATTTTTTGTTTGGTACAATGAAGAGTAAAATAAATAAGTAAATAAAAAGGACTTATACGGATTATTGCCAATTTCATGTATTTTTCTGTTTTAAAATAGAATATAGCTTTTGATAATTAAAATAATACTATTGGGACCTGGGAAATCGTGAACAAAATATTCATTTCGGAAATACGAATAATACGTACCTACTAGCAAACTTGCAGTACTAATAACAAAACAACTAGCAGTTTGGGTACCTAGAAAAAACTTCTTGAGACTAAAATCCGTTCAGATTTCATATCTACCATATTTTACTAGAAGTAGGTCTCCCGTATGCTAGGAACAGCGGGATAGAGTTCCACCTCAATGTCTATTTTTAACACCGAGCATTGTTGTGTTCCGGTTTGAAGGATCAGTCTGAACGATCAAAACTGTCTCAGGGAGCGCACAGTTCTATATAGTGTAGATTGTTTTTGGCCAATTGTATCTTCAACCACCACGCGTGCTGTACGATATCATTAAACAGAACATATTTTTTTTCAACGTCACATTACGTTTTTTAGCCTGGCAGGACCGGCTTATACAAACACACCGGATTTTCGGGTGAGCGCTTTAGGCACTCAAAACTCTTAAATGAAGTGAATAGAATATAAAAAAATACCGGCTTTTATATTACAAATACCGAAAATATATTTCGGCGCCTGGCAGCACTGTTCTGCCGCGCGGCGCGCATAACGCATTAGTTGCTAGCCGCGCGCGGCTCCGAAACCGCGTCGCGTAGAAATATATAATGGATAAAGACAGCTGTCGCTCCTTAATACGACTTTACGGCTCAAAGTTGTTACTGTGGAACAGTACGTCTCCTTGGTATCGTAATAAACATATGAGAGAAGAGGCATGGAAAGAAATAAGTGCCGAAATGGGCATGCCTATGCCGTTATTGAAGAAAAAAATGACTTCGCTCATGTCCTGTTATAGAAGAGAAAGATGGCGCTTGGACAGAAAAATAAAGATTGGATCTGGTATGGTAATCTATATTATAAAACAAAGTTCAAAAGCTGTCTGTCGTAGATTCGTAGTTTTACATTTTGCTTTTTAATATGTTTAAGTATGTAAAATTAGAACAATGTGTGTAATATCTAAATGCTGTGTATTCTATTAATTGGAACACAACTGAATGTAATTCAAGTCCTTTGTATTAGAAACTAATCAGGGCCCTTATTCTGTATGATAGTGTAAACGCGTAACGCGGCCGTGTCATGTTATCTTCGAGAAATGTGTGTGGAATGGTATTCTGTAAGCCAAATTTCTATAGTCCTAAACATGATGCGTTGTGTTACGTGCTTGTTACACACTGTGAAAATAACGTGCGGGATAGAGAATAAGGCCCCTGTGTGTCAAAGTTTTTCCCGCGTAAATCGTAATTGTTATATTTTAGTCAATTTACATAAAACGCAATGTACTATTACAACCTAAACCTAATTCAAGAATCATTAAGTAAAACCTTACAAAAATCCGTTCATTAGGTTTTGAGAAAATCGATCACAAACAGCTTTTGGGGACTGTTTTATAATATGTATAAATATAGTTGACATCGTTTAAATATAGTTGACAATGAAATAGAATATATTTTGACAGGTCGAGGTGTTTGCAAGTCGAAATGGTTTGCCTTTAACGAGTTCAGTTTCATGAGGAACAAGACTTCTGACGAAACAAGCTGTGAAGTGAAGGTACTCACACCAAAGAGAAATATAGTATACATGGAAAACTCACACATTAGCTCTGATTTTGTTGTTATAATGATTGACGTATATTCTATGGACTAGAACGTCCATATAAACTATTTGTTCAAAATCTGAACTAAAATGGCGACCAAATCGTCACTGTTTATTCACTTGAACAAATAATTCATTAATTTATTTGATTAATATTTTTTATTAAAATCCAAATTTTTACTTAGACTCGAGTTCTTATATCATGGGCGCCACCCCGTACACAACCACAAGCTGTCAATACTGACCATACTAAAGTCAGTTTGATTGGATTGCAGCTCAATTCAGTTGAACACAGTGAATGTTCGGATCGCATTACGAAATCGCATACGAAATCTAGTATGTAGTACATAATATAATACATGTATATTGTATCGATGATTGCAATTTACTGAGAAAACTAGCTCATCTGATGGTAAGCGATATCATCAAGGGCGATGCCGCCGGGGCAGGCAGGGGTAGCTGGCGTACCCCCTAGAGATTCTAAAAAAGTTGTCAAATGTAAAGCAACCAAAGTCCTAAATCTTTGACTAGACTTGCTTGATCGATCATTCCCGTACGTCGAAACTCAAATTAATTCACCAATTCCATTCCTAATATTCCGTACGCTCAATTACGCTCTGCTCTATGTTATTGTTAAAGCGGGAGAGAGGGAGTGGGAGTGACACGAATGTTCGCAGGTTCAAAACCCAAATGCAAATACGACTTTTCTAAAATTATGTGCGTATTTGTGAATTATCGCTTGCTTTAACGGTGAAGGAACACATCGTGAGAAAACCTGCATACCTGAGAAGTTCTCTATAGGAATTTCGAGGGTATGTGAAGTCTATCCGCACTACAGCGTGGTGGACTAAGGACTAATCCCGCTCAGTAGTAAAGACCCGTGCCCACAGTGAGACAGTATATAATACAGGGCCGATATTATAAGATCAAATGCTCACTATGGAAACTGTTGCAGTATGCGTAAATCAGCCAAGTATTTAAGGTTTATTTGTATAAGCCAAACACCAATGTAAAATATTTTATATTTTTTCCATGTTATGATTTGCACATTCTTTATTTCTTTTTTTAATTCACACAGACATTTCAAATCAGACAGCGACTTGTTACCAATTGGTAATAACTTTTGGAGCAAAAATTTCGCATGATGCTCGGTCTATAACTAACTATAATATAGTTTAATATCTTATTACACATTTTTCCATTTCAGAAAACTATTAAACAAGAAATCGATGCACAGAGTAATGAAGAATTAATCACATGTGAAAATGACGAAGATCCGTTGAATTTGAACAAAGCACCAAAGAGAAGAAAGTTGAGAACATTCAACATCATTGCTGGCTCTAACACCGATCCGTATTTCACTTTCGGTCAGAATTTAGCGAATGAACTGCGCAAATACGACAGCCGAACACTATCATATGTGAAACGGGCTATTAATAATGTTATATTTGAGGCTGATTTGGGTAAATATACACCGAAGAGTAGAGGGAGTTCAAGGGAGGAGTAGGAAAAGTGAATACCGGTGTAGAGAAACAAGTGCTGTTACAAAACAAATCACATTCTTGAGTGGGATCTTAAGTAGATATTTAAGATTTTGAACTAATTTGACTTAACATCTCATGTCTCAGGATGTTCTCAGGCTGTTATTTGAGCGGCTGATGATGATTTAATAAAAATGTCATAGCAGTGACATGTTTTGAGATGTTGTTGATATTAAGTAACGATCTTAAGATACTGAAGTTCTACTTCGAAAAACGAAATCCTTAGTTTCGGATGACGGATACGTTACTACGAAGTGTTACAGATCCGATCCGTTCATCGCAATATTTCAGACATGGAATTTGTTAGAACTTATAGGATTTCGCCATCCCTTTTCAAAACCATCTGCGAGAATGAAGATCCACTGCTTTCTCCTAAAAAAATAAGGGGAATTGATCCTACCACTAAGGCAAGCTACAGAAAGGTGACGGTGAAGTAATTTGGTAGTAAAGTTAAATCCGAAGTTCGTCGTTTCTTCGTTTCGGACCGACGTTTCGACGTTCGTTTTTCGAAGTAGACGCTCTGTTTTCAACTCGGCAGAGTCTCAACTGATATCGCAGTTTACAGCGAAACTGAGGTGAATCTATACCGGAGTTTCTTTCTGCCTTTCTTCTTCGGGTAGTCATCGCTTAGGTAGCTAGAGAAAGGTAGGTTAGCTAGGTTAGGGCTCATGTCCTCGCCGGTGAGGATCGAGTTTGCCTTATTTCCCCCTACCTGCCAACCCGAGGCTACTTTGTTATACCTTGTGCCTTGTATTCCATAAGAATGAAATATAAACTAAAAACTATTTAAACGGATTTTATCGCGGTTTTTTATATTATTATTTTCTCCCGACGTTTCGAAGACAAGTCAACAGAAAAAAATAAATAAAAAAAATTGTATATTTGAAAAATGTAGGTAGATATTGTAACTTTGACTTTACGGATGAACAACACCTCAGTCCCCCCCGTGACCATGAAGGCTGCAAAGTCTTCCAAACGTCGGGAGAAAATAATAATATAAAAAACCGCGATAAAATCTGTTTAAATAGTTTTTAGTTTATATTTCTATGTCTAACATTCGCGTAAACATAAGAAATCATTTTCCATAAGAATTTTATCCCTTATTTAAAATGTCCGTAGTTATATAAGTGATCTTAAGTGCTATTCAGAAATAATAGTAATTATTGTTATAAATTGTTTTGACGTATCATAAGTGCAACTTTGTTCGTCTACGTGATAAATAAAGTATTTTATTTTTTATTTTAGAAACAGCATAAATGATATTGTTCCTATATTTAAGTTTTGGCAGAGGCGGGAGCAAATCCAGAGATATTCAGAATTTGAAACAGGGCAGAAGTCTCTAGGATTGGTACACCGGACTACTCCGTCCCCGCTTTATAATCGGGTCTGACTGAAATTAAGAAAAGAGCGGAGAAAACAGGATAATTATTGTAAAATAAATAAATGTTTTGAAAAGTGTGTTGTTTTTAATTGGTCTTATACAGGGTCATTACGACATTGCGTTACTAAACTACTGACTAACTACTGGATATAATAAGACTTAACATCTCATGTCTCAGGATGGCGAGCGCGGTGGAATACCAAACAATACTTTGTAATTCAGGGTGTTAGTGTTTCTACTGTTTATGAGGGGTCGTATCGCTCACCATCAGGTGAATGGCAAACTCGTCATTCAAAACAAAAAGAAATAAAAAAAAGGTGACCCTAGTCAGGCTAACAAACGTATGACAGGTAAACAAAGTAAAATCATGAAACGCTTTCTTATATCTAAGGGTACATACCGATCTTCTCGTCCCAATGCTGATGGTCTCCAGTGGAGGAGACCCTCTCGTCCCTTTCGCGCGCCTCCTCCGAGCCTTCGTCGCATTTGCTGTAGCCCGGACATCTGCGAGTGATTTGAGAGTATATGAATGTCGCTTAGGTTTGTAATTATAGTAGACTAGCTTTTGCTTGCGAGTTCGCTCGCATGAAACAGCTTTCTGGGATAAAATGTAGCCTATGTCCTTCCCAGTGTCTCAAACTATTTCCATACCTATGCAATATGTTGTATTATGTATGTTGGTGGTAGGATATATTCTATATCTGCCCGGATAGCACCCGATGTTAAAACCCGCCATAGTGGCCCACATAAGTGTGCCGCTGTCCAGGTTCTGCCCGTAATTTAACAGGCCGGCATAATTGTATCGAATTCCGAAGGTAATCATCTCTCGTCAGTCGACTTTCTATTGGACCCCACTCTAAACCATTGATTTCCATAATGGTCAAGGTGGACTCCCAGGGGCCCAAGGTAAACTTGACAACTCTACATTGGCGTGATAAAAAATGGGGGTCCACGCTTCATAAGCGGGGGTTCACAAAAATGTATCTGGTTTGATAGTAAAGACCTAAATTGTTGACTTCACCTATCTGTAGGCAGATAATGTTGATAGAGGTTGTAAGGCACGGTGACACCAACATTACTGTCCAGACGCGAAAGGGGTCTGAGAAAAAAGTTTGGAAACCTCTAGTCTACACAGTACACTTTAGATTCATAATTGGGTCCGGTAGATGGCGCTGTACTGGAGTTTTAAAATTTTAAAGTAGGACAACGTCTGTCGGTGGACTAGATATGAAAAGGGTCTATGAGAAAAAAGTTTGGAAACCTCTGGTCTAAACAGTTTACAGTACACTTTAGATTCATTATTGGACCCGGTAGATGGCGCTGTACTGAAGTTTTAACATTTTAGAGCAGTATGTCTGTCGGTGTTGCTAGCATTGTAGTTAGGTGACCCATTTGCTCATTTAATTTACCTGTGCGCATGGTAGTGCTCCCGATAGTCCAACCTCGTTTCCTCGGTCTCGCCTTTACACCTGGAGATAGAAAATGTTTAAGGCAAAAATGTCAAAATTACCCTGTATAATTATTAACTTTGTACTCATTTGTTGCGTAGTTATCAATAATTTATTGTCTTCTTTGTAATTTTCGACTGCAAAGTTAATTAGAGCATGGCATGGCAGGGAAAGATATGTGCAGTCGCACTAATACGCACTAGGCCAGCAGTAGTAGAGGAGGCCCGTGCCCAACAGTGGGACAGTATATAATACAGGATTGATATAATCTACTTATATACGTCCATATTGATTCTATAGACATATTTTAAAAGCGGTTAAATATTTTGATTTTTAAAGTAACATAATATTACCTCTTATTTGCGGGCATAAATAAGAGTGACTTTATCATTTGTTCGACTTATACATTTATGTTCACTTAGTTGTGAAGCTGACCGTTGTTCTAGCGAAGGTTTATCACCAAGTTAGTCTTCAAATAAACTTGAGCGTGCTCAAATACTCACTGTGTGTTGAGAACAGTTTGGTGCGGCTCCGTGTGCGCATGCGCGTGTCTGTACAAGTGTGTGTGCGCGTGTGCGTGCTCGTATTGCGGCTCGCGACGCGCCACGGGCTCTCTGCAACAATACAGGGGCAATTTGAAACATTTTTAAAAATATTGCACCTTCTGGTTAAAGTAATATCGACTTTGTTCGTACAAACTTGATTGGCCAAGCAACGCAAATTACATAATAAAATTTAAGGTCATTTCGGCTGGCTTCTAAAATGAGTTTTGTTTATCTGTAGGGTCACTTTAGCACGACAGAGTGACTGCACTGCACGTGATTATAAGTGAAGTGGGTCCAATAGTGTCAACTGACGAGAGATGATAACTCCTCAGTCGACACAATTATGTTGGAACCGGATATAAATAGAAGTTTGGCAATTATTGTTAGCTGAAGTTGCAGAATGTCCTTGTTAACTTATTAGTGTATTTATTTATGTGAATCCCTCCTAGCTGAATTTTGGCCACGGCGACAAATCTTAACAAAGATCAGTGACGCAACAGATATTATAGTGCACGAGTGTTCAATACACAAGCACTCTCTGTTCCTTCTCATAGTCCGGCGAGACGACATAACCGGAGAGAGATCAGCAGGACCAACAGCTTTACGTGCTTTGCCGAGGCAGTCATTGTAAAATGTGGGTTGATATTGTAACTTTGACTTTTCGGACGACCAAAACATCAATCCGCCCCGTGACGATAAAGGATGCAGTCTTCGAAACGTCGAAACAAAATTATAATATAAAAACCGGGATAAAATCCAAAAAAGAGTTTTGTATAAATATCTAAAATTCGCGTAAACATAAGAAATCATTATGTGCATACCTACTCTGTATTTTTCCTATTCTAATGACATATTATTTGGAATCCTCGGTGCCGTAGTTGTAATTGTACAAGTACAACTACCGCGCTGAGATCCTGGGTTCGAATCCTGGGTCTGGCCAAAAATTGTGACTGGGTTTTTCCATCTTAAAAATTACTCAGTCGCAGCTCGGAGTGAGGAAGTTGGCGGTGTAATACCCCTGTAAGCCCGTAAAGCCGTTGGTCCTGATCTCTCTCCGTTCATGTCATCTCACCGGACTATGAGAAGGAACACAGAGTGCTTGTGTATTGCGCACTCGTGCACTATAACATCTCCTGCGTGACTGATCTGTGTTGAGATTGGCCGCCATGGTCGAAATTTGGCTAGGAGGAGGTTATTTGGATTATAATATATACCATCAGAAGCTGTTACCTGTGCTGGTAGTGTAGTCCCCAGGGCACGGGGAACGGCGGCTGCTCGGCCATGACGTCACACCGGTGACGTCACAGGGAGCCCGGCACGCGCCACCATCGTCACCTGTCAACCAACAGATATTTAAGTTAGAAGTTAAAGTGCTTGACTGTCTCGGTGGCGTAGTTGTACTGCATGCGCGGTACGGCAGCGCTCTGAGGTCCTGGGTTCGAATCCCGGGTCGGGCAAAGTGATATTTGGGTTTTTCTGCTCAATATTAGCCCGGAGTCTGGAATTTGTGCCCGATATGGCGATAGGCTCGCCCCCTATCACATCCTGGGACGGAACATACTTGGCGAAAAGTGGGTGCCTTGGTTGCACCTCTGCATACCCCTTCGGGGATAAATGCGTGATGATGTGTGTAAATGTGCTGGTATCTACATAATATATAGAACAGACTGCCACAAAGGTAGCTAAACAAATTTAAAACTAAAAGTTAGCAATTAAAGTGACAGTATAGTAACGTAAACCTTCCTCAGTAATTGCAGTATCTTTTAGTAAAAACTGGGCAAAAATCCGTTCAGTAGCTTTTTGAGAAAATCGACCATAGACAGCTTTTGGTGACTTTGTTTTATATGTATACATAGATATAGATATACATAGGTTTCTTCACGATGTTTTCCATCACAATTGCCAACGTCCATTGATGTTCATTCTATAGAGATGAACTGACACCATGCTACAGTTGTATGGATTGCAGTTCAATCCAATTAAACACAGTGAATGTTCGGAACGCCAAATCTAGTACGTAAAACATATATATCGATGCGAACGACACTTAACGGTAAGCGGCGATAGCCTAGTTGGTTGTGGAACGGACGGCCGAGACGAATGTCCGCAGGTTCAAAACCCGAGGGCACACACCTCTGACTTTTCTAAAAAAATATGTGTGTATTCTTTGTGAATTGTCGCTTGCTTTAACGGTGAAGGAAAACATCGTGAAGAAACCTGCATACCTGAAAAGAAAGAAGAAGTTCTCTATAGGAATTTCGAGGGTGTGTGAAGTCTACCAATCCGCACTAGGCCAGCGTGGTGGACTAAGGCCTAATCTCTCTCAGTAGTAGAGGAGGCCCGTGCCCAACAGTGGGACAGTATAAAATACAGGGCTGATGATGATGATGAACGACAATTAATAAAGAATACACACGTAATTTCAAAAGTCAAACATTAGCTTTTGCACCAGCAAGCCTCCGTCGCAGCCGATCCATTCCCAACTAGATTAGTGGAGTAAAACTAGAAAAAATATGCATAAAAGTAAACTATATTTTCTTTAGACCGCCATCGATCGTAACTGAGTGACGGAAGCCTCCTGCCGGAAGATACGTAACGGGATTAGCGACGTCTCAGTATGAAATGGTCGGCTGGTATTTTTCTTGAGATTTCAATGGAAAATATTTTTAATGTAGTAAATAATAGATATGTAATTATCGACGCTTGGAAGGCAATTATACAGGGTCATTTTGACATAGCGTTACTAAATGAAACCACATACTCGTCTTCACTTTTGCTGACATTGTGCCGAAATCATCCACTACTAGTGGATGTGGATGGTAATATTTTCACGAAAATACCTGGTCTTAGTTTTCCCATTATTTCGTCGTATTTCTGACTGAAAGTCTAATGTTACCACTGCAACGAATTCTCTTAGAGTAGAAGCAGTGGCTTTAGAGCGCGTAAAATTAATATTACTTTTTATTATTATTTATTTTGTTCAAAACATATAAGTCCTTTTTTATTTTACATCTACGGCTCAAATATCTTAGTGTAAAGTGTTATTTCCATGAAGATAAGTATGTGGTTTAATTTTGTAACGCGATGTCAAAATGACCCTGAATATCTACGCGACAATCAGTACATTTTTGAGTAGAGTGCTTTAAAGTTTTGATTTTAATATGAAAATTCATAACAGTTCAACTTTTAATTTTATAAAGATATAGTCTAATGTTGATAAAATTGTTTTAGATTTACTAAATCTAAACCAAATGATGCAGAAAAAAATGACGATTCAAAATACATATATGTATAATTCATTTTAGGTATGTTTGACGCTCAGATATGATTGCGTTTCAAGAGTCGTTATAAAGTCGCAAGAGGTCGTTGGATGCGAGGATACAATAGGTCGATCTGGAAATCTTTGGGAGAGGCCCATGTTCAGCAGTGGACCTCCTGCGGCTGATGATGATGATATACACGTTGTGTATTGTGTATTTGACTGGCTCAGTGGCGTCGTTGTAACACGTACGCAGTACGACTATAGGCCTGAGATTTGGGTTCGAATCCCGAATCCAAAAATAATTGTGACTGGGTTTTTCTATCTTAAATCTCAAACTCTAAATTACTCAGAAGCAGTTCGGAGTCAGGATGTTGGCAGTGTGATACCCTCACACGTAACTACACGCAAAGCAGTTGGTCCTGCGCCTGATCTCTCCGGTCATGTCGGATTGCCGTCTCACCGGACTTTTAAACTGTACAGTGTGCTCGGAAATGACCGAACCATCAAAGATTTACAGAATTGTATCCGAAAAAGCCTTATAGGCGTGCGAAGCCTCAAATGCCTAATTCAGTCATTTATTTCCAAGGAATTTTGCTCCAAAGTAACCTATTTCAATATCGCGATTCTTACATCCATCGAACAATTGTTTGTTAGTTCCCTCTCTCCTCTAGCCGGATATTGCGCGGCGCGAGTCAATCTCAGGTAATGTGATTGCGGAGTCGAACCGCGACACCGCGTGATTTGGTTATTAATCGAGTTCTTCAGCGAAGTTGTTTTTATTGTAGCGGATATAGATTTTGATCGACTGCGCCGTTCTTGAGAAAAAAATCTGTGTTTTCCGCGGGAGAAATATATCAGCCCTGTATTATATACTGTCCCACCAGAAGTTGCAGAGTGGGATTAATAATAATTAAATAAATAAAATAATAAAATAAGTTCTTACGTTGCAACAAAATTCTTATTCGCTTTTTACTGCTTTTCTTATATTATTATGATTTTTACCGATGTTTCGCAGACTGCAGCCTTTACGGTTACAGGGCGGACTGAGCTGGGACTGAGGTGTTGGTCATCCGAAAAGTAAACGTTACAATATCTACCTACATTTTACAATGAATATTATAAAATTTTATTTGACGGTCCGATCTCAGAATCTGTTCCCAGTGTCTTGTATTTTAGTAATATAAACCACATTGTTATGATTTTATTATTGTTATTGGGGGAGACACGGATGCCGCTAGCGATGCATCCACATTCAAATCGAAACATTAGTATGCGAAACGCCTTTCATGGATCAATCAAGCAGTATTGTATTCTTCCGTAGAATAACCTGTCTTTTTTGCCTTAATGTAAGAAAGCAGCGCAGATGTAACGCCATATTGCTTTTGCTGGTGGAATGATATATTCTATATCCGCCCGGATAGCGACGTACACAAGGTATTAAAACTTATAGTGGACCACGTGAGCCGCAACAATTAAATATTATCAAATTGCCTTGCCTTGTACTATTAACTTTTACACACAAGATCATCAGTATAACACGGCTTTTATCTCCGAAGCGGTAGGCAGCGGCGCAACTAACGCACCCACTTTCTGCAGTGTGTATTCCGTTCCATGATAGGAAGTGAGCCCGTCATATCGGTTATTGATTTCAGACTCCAGGCTTAGTGAAGTCCTCCTAGCCGAATTTTCAATCGGCCAATCTCAATGGAGATCAGCCACGCAGGAGATATTATAGTGCACGAGTGTGCAATACACAAGCACTCTCTGTTCCTTCTCATAGTCCGGTGAGACGACATAACCGAGAGAGATCAGCAAGAGATATTATAGTGCACGAGTGTGCAATACACAAGCACTCTCTGTTCCTTCTCATAGTCCGGTGAGACGACATAACCGAGAGAGATCAGACCAACGGCTTTACGGGCTTTCTCCCGACTTATAATGAGTATATTTATTAAACCTGCCCCACCCGGTGATCGAACCCAAGACCTAAACACTGCAGTCATCAGTTTTTTTGACAATTAGTAATCAATAGATCTTCAAAAGAATTTAATGAATTGGTTGATCTTTACTTCATAAGCAATGGTTTGATAATGTGTAAGATTTACATAATATGGTAAAATATCCTTCCTATATTGATTATATACCTACAAATTTATTTATTTATTTATTTAAGGACCTCCAACGAAGGATTCACGGCATATAATAAATACAATGTAGCATTTTTACAATTAACAATGTGACGTGCCTCTTCAATTATAGGAGACCACAGCATGTAAATTTATATATTAGTACAGCGGCAAAAATAACAATATTTGTTATTAATACTATTTAGATATAAATATTGTTTTCTCTTACTTTTGTACCTTAGGTCACGATGTTCTATCAATACACATATATGTATGTGAAGACTTGTAAATGGAGCTTAATTTATGTAATTAGATCTAATTACTCACTGTAAGTTTTCAGAATAAATAACATAAAAACTCAGTTTTACAAACGATACTTTTGTAATTGAAATACTTATTACGTAGTATATTTTGTTTTCTTTGTGTTTTATTCGTTGTGCAATAAAGAATTATATTATTATTATTGTTATATTTTTATT
Source organism: Manduca sexta (assembly GCF_014839805.1). Lineage (NCBI taxonomy): Eukaryota > Metazoa > Arthropoda > Insecta > Lepidoptera > Sphingidae > Manduca > Manduca sexta. The sequence continues at coordinate 656,292 of NW_023595440.1, read as the reverse complement.
CTTATAAAATTGCTTTTCTATCTTAAAATTTTTAAACTCACAAAACAAAAGACAATTTTGTTTGTTTTTAAAAGAAATATTTCAGAAAATTGAACCGTTAAAGAATACCAACGTGTTATTTTTGATTTTATAAATGAAAAAACAATATCACATTGATAACCTCGAGGTGTTTACATCGCCAGGACGTGACGTCACGAGCCAGCATTATAATAACAATAAGCGATGATGAGATCCTATCAATATTCAGAATAAACGGGGCGAATAGGTTTAGGGGTGCAAGTGGCTTCGAGTTTTTGTAGTTGAATGACGCGACGAGACGCTCGCCTGATGATAGTATAATCGTCCATAAACACAACACACCTTGAACTACAATTGCCAATTGCTATCTTTATTTATTTTATTTTATTTTATTATATTTGGAAAACAAACAGTACAGTTATATTTATAATATTAATGACATTAAGACTAATACATAGACCAGTAAAGTTTTCACTGATAAATATTGAAAATACCGTAATATCAAATGAAAAGCAAAACTAGTACAAAAGATAAAACATAAAACAAAAAATCTAATTAAAATTACATACACTCAATTTTTTTTTTTTAAACTTTAAGTAGGAGCCTGTAAATAGGTCTATATGTGAAATTTTTTTATTGTACTCATTACAGACTCTAAAGATAAATGTGTTTTGACCGTAGTTCGTTCTTACATTGGGCAAATTAAACAAGAGCTTACTAGAATTACGTGTTCGTAAACTTGGACATCTGAACCTCAAACAACTTAATAAATATGAAGAGTCAATACTGTTTCTAATTAATTTAAACATCCTGAGACATGAGATGTTAAGTCTCATTATGTCCAGTAGTTACACTGGCTACAATGTCAAACCGGAACACAAGTAATTACACACTGTTTGGCGGCAGAAATAAACATTGCGGTGGTACCTACCCAGGCGGACTCTCACATATGAGACCTACCACCATGCTCATACAGAATGCTCAGGTAAGCAGCTTTCCTCACAATATGTTACTTCATTGTTAATGCATTGTAGGATATATTTTATATCCGCCCAGATAGCGACTATACACAAGGTGTTAAAACCCGCCATAGTGACCCACGTGCCGCGTTCCGGGATCTGTGTATATCCAGTTCCAACAGACATTACAGGGTATTTTAGTATATGTGAGAAAAAAAACAAAAATACATAAACAAGATAGTTTAGTCAAAAAGCAATCGGAAAATAGTAGTTTCAGTTCATAAAATTATAAATTCACTTCAAAGTTTTGACTTTTTTTTTATCTGTTTTACAAATATGCGAAACGAGTGCCGCCATGCCATGACGTCATTAAGGCAGTAAACTGGACCCCATTCTTACCATCAGGTGCAGTGATAACTGCGTCATGCCTGTATGAAAAGCTGACTATAATACACAATACACAAAATTCGAAAATCCAGACGTTTGCGGCGGCGATAAGCGGCAATAGCCTAGTTGGTTGTGGAACGGACTGCCGAGACGAATGTCCGCAGGTTCAAATACCAAGGGCACACACCTCTGATTTTTCTACAAAATTATATGTGTATTTATTGTGAATTATCGCTTGCTTTAACGATGAAGGAAAACATCGTGAGGAAACCTGCACACCTGAGAAGTTCTCTATAAAAATTTCGAGGTTGTGTGAAGTCTACCAATCCGCACTACAGCGTGGTGAACTAAAGCCTAATCCCTCTCAGTAGTAGATACCCGTGCAGCAGTGGGACAGTATATAATACAGGGCTGATATTATTATTATTTATTAGAAGTTTTGGAACCTGTAGACCTTCTAGCAATCCTTTCCATTCCAAGCTATCGAATGTTTATTGCTTAAAATAATAATATAATACAACCTCTGCCTGAGGGTATGACAACTCAATAATTCATCAAATATAAACTGTAAACACAGAGCTCAATCTCTCGCTGTGCAATAACACGGAGGCACTTCCTGTTTCCGGCGCCGCCTCTGCCCCTCCCGCTCCCTCCCGCCCTCTCCCGACCCCTCCCGGAGTACACGCCCTCCGGCGTTAATATTTGATATGGATTTTTGGCTGTGTACTTGTTAATATAATTGTTTTTGGGTAAAATGTTTTTTGTAGACACATCCTTAATCTACAAAGGGTAGGTATAGGCATAACTGTATACACGTTTATTTCTGTTTACGTCCCATGATGTGATTAGGACAAGCCTATCTCGCTATCGGAAACAAATTACACTCAGAAATGATACGTAAGCTGTGGGTCTACTTCAAAAAACGAACGTCGAAACGTCGGTCCAAAATATAGAAACAACGAACTTCGGATTTAACTTTTTTACCAAATTACTTCGCCGTCACCATTCTGTAGGTTACCTTAGTGGTAGGATCAAATGCCCGTATTTTTTATTTTTTTTTGAAAGCAGTGGAAATTTATCCTCTAATACAAATACAAATGTTTTATTGCTGAACGTAGGTGCAACAAAATGTTTTAATACATTCTACCGGGATAGGTACTGGTGTTCAATATAATTTTACTACACTGTGCACTCAAAACAGTAGTAACTTTACATCGTTTTTTTTATATAGTATGTAATTCACATTATATTTTTTATAATTTTACAATATGTTTTTTCAGAATGGAAGTCATGAATTTATTAATGTTAAATTTGTAAAACTTAAATAATGACAAATTTATTTATATAATGATTTCTTATGTTTACGCGAATGTTAGACATTGAAATAAAAACTAAAAACTATTTAAACGGATTTTATCGCGGTTTTTTTTTTTATATTATTATTTTCTCCCGACGTTTCGAAGACTTTGCAGCCTTCATGGTCACGGGGGGGACTGAGGTGTTGTTCATCCGTAAAGTCAAAGTTACAATATCTACCTACATTTTTCAAATATACAACTTTTTTATTTCAAATTTATTTATGTTCGAAGTATTCCTTAGTGCTATAAAAACAATTTGATAAAAGCCACTTATTAATTTTGTTTTTAAATGATGTCAAGGAATCAGTAATTCTTATGTCAGATGGTAATTTATTATAATTTTTTATTGCCATACAATTCATATTGTTGCTGAGCATTACAGATTTGCATTGGGGATAGTATATAAGGCTTTTATGTCTGGTCTCTCTTTCTAACACTTGCCCATGACTCTTAAAGTAGCTTGGATTCTGTCTTAAAAAGATACAAATTTCCGTTATATATCCCTCGCAGATGGTTTTAAAAAGGGCGATATAAGTTGTTACAAATACCATGTCTGAAATATTGCGATGAACGGATCCGATCCGCAACACTTCGTAGTAACAAAACGTATCCGTCATCCGAAACTAAGGATTTCGTTTTCTCGAAGGAATCCCTTTGACCCGGGAATTTAACACAAACATTCTTCACAGCAATAACGTACCGCCCATGGAATATCCATTGCATTACATTTAGTGTAACTATGTGCTTCTCAAACCCGATACAGCGATGAAGTTACATTTTCAAAACTATATGACTAGGTGTAGCTCGCGGTTTTGCCCGTGTGAAAAGCTATTCTCGCTACAAAAGTGTCTAAAAAACTACAGCTATATATAGCACCCTCTATTCAAATATCAGATTAAAAAAAAACCTTTATTTCCCATGGAAGTAATTACCGGAATAAAGAGTAGCCTATCTATTAATCCAGGACATGACCTATGCACGTGCAAAATCTTATCTAAATCCGTTCAATAATTGTTTCTGAGTTGACTTCTAACAAACATTTAGAAAATTTTAGTATAACTCGCAGTGTTCGCGACTTCGCCCGCGTGAAAATCAGTGTGCCACAAATACCCACGAGATACAACCACACGACCTCTTCAATAATAATCGTTATATTTCAGACAATTTACATAAAACCGTAATGTACTATTAACCTAAACCTTCTTCAAGAATTGCACTATCTTTCAGTAAAAACCGTACAAAAACCTGTTCAGTTTTGAGAAAATCGATCACATATAGATAACAGAGTAACAACTTTTGGGGACTTTGTTTTATAATATGTATAGAATAAGCAAGGTGACGTGGCCAGTCCTGCGAAAAAAAAATAAAATGAAAAAGGGCGCGAAACTGAACCGGCTGGCGAGCGGACCACTGCGTCGGCGATATACTTTTGCTTGCATTTTACTTTGGATTTGACGGACGTTCACAATCGTTGCATTTCGCTAAATTTATTTATTTGGTAGTTAGTTAGATAAAAAATGCCTTTTTGTAAATTAGTTAAGTTTTTGTGTTAAGTACTAAGTACTAAATACTATTTTAGTTCTCAGAGTTGATTTATAGACACATAAATGTTAAAACCCTAAATACATTGACGTATATTCTATAGACACGAACGTACATATAAACTACTTGTTCAAAATCTGAACTAAAATGGCAACCAAAACGTCTCTGTTATAACCTATTTATTCACTCGAACAATAAATAATTTTACTTATTTGACTAATATATTTTATTCACATCCAGGTATACACTTAGACTTGAGTTCTTATATCATAAGCGCCACTTCGTACACAACCACAAACTGTCAATATTGACCATAATAAAGTCGGTTTGAATGGATTGCAGTTCAATTCAGTTGAACACTGAATGTTTGAAATGCCAAATCTAGTACGTAGTACGTATACATCGATGCCTAAATATAGATGTTAGTAAATAATTCCGCCCGAAAATCTAACAAATAAGCTAATGAAATATTATTAGGAGTGTACACCTCCCTTGTTGTGTGTTGAGAGACACACAATATGTTTGATTTCAAATTATCAGTTGCGGTATTGGTTCTTAAAGTTTTGTTACTTTAATTACAAATAAATGATGTTAATCATGAGCCATAGTAATATAAAACAAACATATTGATAAATTGTATTACATTTTTTTTTTAATTCTCTTTTGAGGTCAGTCACGGTTTGGTCACGGGGGGACTGAGGTCAGCCATGAAGGCTGCAAAGTCTTCGAAACGTCGGGAGAAAAGTAAAATATGAAAACCGCGATAAAATTCGTAAAATAATTTAATTTAAATGTCTAACATTCGCGTGAACTTAAAAAATCATTATGCGTAGGATTTATCGAAATTTGTGTAAAGTTTGAGCAGCGCTGTCGGCTCCCCTGACCTGCACTTGACACCCGCACAATTAGTTAATGGGGCGAGCGGGGCCGATGACGTCACAATAGCTGTCCGAGCTGTCTCCTCGGACACAATAACTTCGACACATTCACGCTCTTTGACGCGGAGTTTGCGGAGTTAGGGTCAGTTTCTTGATAAATTAGTCAAAAGGACTTTTACTAAATAAATTACTAAGATTTGTACTTTTATTAACCGACTTAAAAAAGTCAGGAGGTGCTCAAATCGACTGTGCTTTTTTTTTGTTTGTACTTTAGTTTTTATTTTTATTGTTAACTAAGTATTGCTCACTTCGATTCCTGCGTGGTGTGCGTGTGCAATTTTGTTAGTCTATGTCGCGTCTGTTTGTAAAACGTCATTGGACGCATAAGTTAATAATGAGTGAATCACTACATTCCGGTAAGACGATTACCGCTCCCCTCGCCTCCTGCGGGACGCGACGGGGAGCGAATTACAGAGAAGTGTTGAAGGAATACGCATAGATATAAAGTTAATTTTACGAATAGATATTAGTAAAATTTTTATTCTTAATAGTGATCTAATAATAAATAGCTTTCTTTTCGATTATAATTTCGTTATTTACTGTTTTGACTGGATTGTAGTATAATTAAGTGATCTCGACCAAATTTAAACACACCAAGAAGAGAATAATTAAATTAAAAGGAACAAATATAAGGAAATAAGAAAAAGTATGGTATTATTGTGTGAGTTGTATGTTTCTGCTTAATTTGGAACCTAAGATAATATTACAAATTACAATTTTAATTTATTTGACTCCACAATTATTGTTAACAATAAGTTTGTATATTTTAATAGTGTCAGGTACATTAACGTAGGTATGTTATTCTGTCTATCCCTAAAAATGTATAGGTCGTAATGTTATACACAATTTCTGATTCCATTATCTACTGCAGCTATGCACGGCTATAGTCAACGCCTGATATTTTATTCATAACGCCATTACGCGAGTAACTTGTTGCTCCTATCTTTTTGTCAGGGGCTGCGCATTTCGCTTGCCTTTTGTTGTTTTAAAGGGTAAGCTATTAGATATTTGAATAAATAATCATCTCTGTGTTATATTGTAATGGATATGTTTAGTTGTGTTTGTAGTAGTTATTTTGTTACTGAAATATATCCTTATTTTTAAAAGAATGTTTTTTTTTATTTTCATCTCTATATTTAAGTGACGAATTTTATTTCTCTTGCACGTATAAAGTGATTCAATTTATTTCGTAATGCATTAAGAATATAACCTTGACTAGTCATGAGGATGGCATCAGTTCCTATCTTCATGACCTCCGGTATTACGTATGTTAATTTATTAAAGAGAATCTGTGAAAAGTTTCTCGGTAAAATTAAGGTCAGTTCATATTTTATTATGTTTAGGCTATGTTGTTACCGTTCCACATGAGAATAGCTATCACTATCCGCAACAGAGTAATATCAGGAATTCATCGCGTACACATAGAGAAGGGCACATACGTCTCACTTTTCTAAAATGATTTATGTATTTTTGGTGAATTATCGCTAGCTTTAATGATGAAGAAAAAAAATCGTGAAGGAACCTGCATACCTGAAAAGTTCTCTATAGGAATTTCGAGGGTGTGTGAAGTCTATCAATCCGCACTAGGCCAGCGTGGTGGACTAAGGCCCCTCTCTGCAGCAATGAGACAGTATATAATACACGGTTGATATTATAATTTATTATTATTACACAGAGACAGAATGATTTAGAGTTTTACGGTTTACACTGGATAACATAACAGCCTACTGCCGCCACACGTACTAGACGCAGTACTTTCATAAAACAATATTTAAAACAATTATTTATCACTTATAAAGACATATAAAGCGAACCTGTCAACACGCCGTCCAGCAACCCTCAGGCAGTCAGTATTAAAGTAACAAACACGTTATTTTTTCAACAACACAGCTCCCTAAAGGGTTGTATTAATTAAAGCCGAGGGTAATAGCGTCCCACGGGACCCTGTATCACTCGCCTTTAGGGAATACTTCCGTATCCGAATCAGGAAAGGGCATTTACGCGGATTATATTTATAGGGAGTTTTGCTGCTAAAGTTTTATGATTAGCCAATTTGCTAGGCCATCTAGAAACCGTAAGCACTGTAAATAGTCCTGTCACCTTAATAATAATAAGTGTAACAATTAGCATTTTGTATCATGAATGTAATTATTTTCAAGGTTGTTAGTACATCCGGTCCCAACATAATTGTGTCGACTGTCGAGGGGCTATCTTTCGTCAGTCTACATTCTATTGAACCCCACTCCACTTGCCATCAGGTGCAGTGGGTCACATTTCCAAGCCTGTATACATAATAATCAAAATATAACGTTCGGTTTACCAATTTTAAATCGTTTACGCTTCTAAGATCTTCCGCTGTGAGCTGACTACGTGCACAATCGCAACTTCTACCATTTGGAGGTTGTTATGTCAAATAATAACATAAAAATAATTACAAATTTCTAATAAATAAATATAGGAAGACGATACATTCAATTGCATGATAAATACGGTACACAGATGAAACAATTTTGAAGGCATAAACCACAAAATATGTTTCTTACCGCGAACTGAGATGAAAAATAAAAAATTCTCAGCAACATGTAAGAAAGTTGGAGAGCAACGAAATAATTGCAAATCTAATTTAATATAAGCCCACACCAATCAAATCTAATAATAACACATTTTAAAACTGTATTTGAAATTTCCTTAAAAGTATTTAATATTGATGAAATGGTGATTTTGTATTCCGTTGGCTGTCTATGAATAATGTTATTAGGAATGATGGGGTCGGCTGTGGTAAATATCAATGTTTATTGGTTAAAAATGTACAAGATGGATGACTAGTGATTTTGTGTAAGAAGTAAAAGTAATAATAGAAATATAAAGGTAAATCAATCGAAGAGTCTATTTTATTGGCGTCCATATTCTAACAAATATACTTGTCTTAGGACACTCCTTCCTTAATTAGATACATAATCAAGATGTCTACTTATTATTAAAGAATACACAATCATTCATCAAACAACATCATATTAACAAATTAAACAAATTTAAACGTGAATTCTCTCGTAACTAAAACTAATAAAGTTTATTTTACTGCAGGCAAAAGAACTTTATTAAAATGTATTTATTAAACATGGGTTTCGTGTTATCGCTGTAGTAAATGTGTTTACAATCATAATATCATGGGAACATAATTTGCGTGCGCATATTTTGCTTTCGCTTCCAATTTTTATTGTTTTTTTTTCACTACAAATATCGTAAGGTTTTAGAGACCACGGCGACAATCCACCAATGATTAAATAATAACTAATCTACACTAATATATAACTGAAGAGTTTGTTTGAACGCTCTAATCTCAGGGACTACTAAACAGATTTTGATATTTTACTAATAGAAAGCTAGATTACTCATGAAATTTTTATTCGAAAAAAAAATGCTGGACTTTTGTCCCGTTTTTTCACTCGGCCGGTATCGCGAGCGAAAACTATTAAAATATGAATTAATAACCAAACAATAACTAAATAATACAACATAATTAGTTTTTGTCTTGAGTGCATAATTATTGAAATAGTAAAAAGGGGTCGAGTTAGCGCGAGCGCTGTGTTATCAGAATCCTCGGAGTATTATTAGGTTTGATGAGCGAGGTCCGCTCTATCATGACATTGTGTGGTTTCATCGGCAAGGATTACTCCCCAGGGCACCAAATAAGACCAGCTTGGCGAGACCGGCTTACTCGAGGTGATGGACCCCCGATATCTATCACAAAGGATTTGGTATATATACAAAGTAACTTGAAAATGTTGATACCGCGATTCAGGATTAACTGTTAAAAAACTGTACAACAAAATTAATATTGAACATTAAAAAAAATATTTTTTTTGTTAATTTCGCTCTTTTGTTATAAACGGAAAATTAAATGTAAAAAATAATAAAAAAAAACAATACTTATTGATTTTTTATGATTGGATTCGATCATACGACATGCGACGCGCGCCCTGCTGCGACGAAATGTTCTTTTTTTTCACATGACACGTTTGTTAGCCTGGCATGACCGGCTTATACAAACACCGGTCTTGCGGGTGAGTGCTTCAGGCACTGTGAGTCCTTAAGTGACCATGCTGAGGGCGACCCGCTAAAGTGTCACGGCCTCGGCTCAGGACGGCCACTGAGAGAGGATGAGACATCAACCATTATAGGGGCAAGATGTTCGCGTCTCTTTCATACACGGCCAAATTACACATCTATACATATTATTATAAGATAATTTAACTTTAAAAGCAATATAATGATCTCAAAATAAGACTGATATATATTATTTTACACCTAAACTAAAGTTTACATTAGAATTGTGGCAATAATTATAATAAATTTTATGTTTCTTTTTAATATATATGTCGGAGTGAAAACTCTTTACTTGGTTATTTTTTTACATGACCGGCAAAGTATCACCGGTCTATATTTATTTTCCAGACAGGTATTCAATTATTGAAACACTTCTTTACTTCACTAACAATTTACTGCATAGTAACACTAGCGGAATACACAGTGTGCTCGGTTCGAGCTTCCAAACAAGACTCGTACAAAAACTTCTAAAAGATTCTTGCTCTCGTCGTTGGGCCGGTCCTTATATTGACAGTAGTCGACCTCCCTCCTCTTCTAATACTTCCTCGGTGTAATGATAGATGGCGCCACTATCGCTCCGGAAATTCACCAATTCAACGAATAACGAGGTGCTGCGGCGACATATATAAGTACCATAAATAATTCAATATAAATTTGTTACTTAATACTACATACATTGAATAGTCTTATAGTAAAATCAGAATAGGAGGTAAATTTTAAATAGATATAAATTAAGTGAAATAAAAAATAGTAAAGAACATTATTTAAATTATATTATATTCATATTTTGGTCCCCAAGATACAGGCATTGCCTAGTTTGGGGCCCCCTGGCAATTGCTTTGTTTCAAATTAGTTATAAGCACTAACATTACATACTAATAATAATCTAATTAAGTACTTATGTGTTCCTACTTGTTATATTATGTTGGTGCAAATAAAACATTTATTAAGTATTATTATTTCTATCTATACATAAATGAATCCCTATTTCCCTTGGTCACGCCATCACGCGTGAACGGCTGGACCGATTTCACTATTTTATTTTATGTTGTGTTTGTTATTGTCAGGAGAAGGTTCTTATGAAAGAAAAAAATCAAAAATTTGCGCGGAAAATTAGAAAATTTGAGAAATCTTAACGAAAATATTTTATATAACTGTCAATTGTTTGAAATATCTGTCAACGATTGATAGAATGCGCGCTGCAAATTCATAGTTAAGACGGGACGTCTGTCGGGTCAACTAGTTTAATTATAAAACTTATGGGTTATGAGAGAAATAACACAGGATTGAATACTATCAGTAGATTTACTGAGAACATTAATTACTTATTAGCGCAACAATGGCAAGACTACTACAGGTAGAAGTATGCTAAAATATATAGGTTATTTTTATATACCAAGTGGCGCCAACAAGCGGCATAATGCAGTACTAAGATAGCTCACATAAATTGTTTGGTTTATACTCTATCCACCTATACAGTTTCAAAAAAACAAAGTACCCTTTTCTGTCTGTACGTTATCGATTTTCTCAAAACCTACTGAACGGATTTTTATGAAATTTGATATGGAGATAGTTTAAGACCCTGGGAAGGTGGTAGGTTACTTTCTATCCCGGGAAAATATATAGCGGGACTTTTATCCCGGAAAACTCCTTCACACGGACAAAGCCGCGAGCAACACTAGTTCATACATATAACTAATTTTTAATTCGTATGTATTGTACTTAATTCTACGAATAAATTTTGTGTGAAGTTAGAAAATTCTGCCCTTAATTGTTACTATTATTATCATTTTGAGTGTTATCATAAGTTCAACCGAAACATATATCACGCCTGTATTCTGAAAGGGGTCGGCAGCGATGCAACCAGGACACCCACTTTATTTTTTTTATTCTTGTTTTTTGTTATTGCTATGAATAACGAGACGAGCTTGCTGTTCGCCTGATGGTAAGCGATACGACCGCTAGACAGAAGAAACACCTTGAAATACAAAATATTATTTGTTATTCCACTGCGCTCGCCATCCTGAGACGTGAGATGTTAAATCTTATGTCCAGTAGTTACACTGGCTACAATGTCCTTCAAAAATCTTCAAAAATTTCGTTAAATAATACTTGCAGGGGCGATAGCCTAGTTGGTTGTGGAACGGACTGCCGAGACGAATGTCCGCAGGTTCAAATCCCAAGGGAACACACCTCTAACTTTTCTAAAAAATCATGTGTGTATTCTTTGTGAATTTATCGTTCGCTTTAACGGTGAAGGAAAACATCGTGAGGAAACCTGCACATCTAAGAAGTTCTCTATAGGAATTTTGAAGGTTTGTGAAGTCTGCCCGCACTACAGCGTGGTGGACTAAGGCCTGATCCCTCTCAGTAGTAGAGGAGGTCCGTGCAGCAGTGGACAAGTGTATAATACAGGGCTGATATTATTATATTATTATAATACTTGAACGGCCCCTTACCGTCGGTGCAGTGGGGTCACTTAGCTGCACTTAGCACTTGTTCGTATAAAAAAAACACAATCGTCGCTAAAATAGAAAACCACAGGAGTTGTAACACACAGGATTTTTTGTTTCTCTTGTTTTAATATTTGTATAATTAGGTCTAATTTCTGCTTATACCTATAATTTATTGTGAGAGATACCGCAATAAATGAATTTTCTTTCATAAGCAACTTTACAACTCAAGGACTTTAGTAAATCTGTTTAGAAGGGATCAGTGCATGATGAAATGTATTCCCCACTGGTAATGTCACGCGACCACCTGTGGCGCCACACAGCGGACAACTAATTACACTAATAGCATTGTATTTACAGAGGGGAACTTCTTATTGTTTGGCGAACTTTTACTGTCATATTACTGTTGCCAAAGATGTATTTGTGAAGATATTGCAAGTATACAGAGTTGATTGTTGATTAGAATGTTTTCAGTTACATAGGCCTTGGATCAAAAAATATTATTTTTTATAATAGGGAACCGTCCTATGTTTGATTATGTTCATTATTCTATATGTAATGGTTAATAATACGAAAAATAAGCACTCATGCGAAAACTGCATAAAAATGGTTATAAAATGAGCGAGTAATTCATGTTTCAAATATTGTAACGTGCAGAAGTGGGCGCGATGTGGGGATATCGCTTCATCTCTTTCTTTCGCACGCGTCGTAATTCCTGATGACGTCAAATGTGGGTATTGCGTCTCTTTTCTGTTTCTTGTTAATTGCCCCTTCCACTGACATTCTAAGACTTATAACTTGTTGATTTTTTACCGGATGTCAATAATGCCTTCTGTGCTATAATTTATACAACGTAAATATTTGATAATAGTAAAGAACGAAAATGAGTCCTATTAATTTAATAATAGGGTATTTGACTTATTTTATTCTCTTCGTTTATTTAATATTGATGCTCCGCTCCCATTGGTCATAGCGTGATGTTATATAGCCTACAGTTTTCCTGGATAAATGAGGTATCCAACACAAAAAGATTTTTTTCAGTTCGAACCAGTAGTTCCTGAGATTAGCGCTTTTAAACAAACTCTTCAACTTTGTATAATAGTACAGATTACTTCATATAAAGTCTAGGAATAACACTTTGATTAAAAACCGATAAAAATCAACAAGTTATAAACCTTTGTTTTGGAAGAGGTAAGTCAACAAACGAATTATCAGGCATTACGCTGCACGAAAAATATAAATGACTTTAAATTAATATTTAAAACATGAATTACTGTAGTTTATTAATTCCTTAAACAATTTTAGTGCGGTTTTCATATAACAGGTTACTGGTCTCTCATATGTGAGAGTCCTGGGTAGGTACCACTGCAATGTCTATTTCTGTCAAGCAGTGTTTAAGCAGTGTCAAGCAGTGTGTCTTTGTTGTGTTCCGGTTTGAAGGACATTGTAGCCAGTGTAACTATTGGACATAATAAGACTTAATATCCCATCTCTCAGGATGGCGAGCGCAGTGGAATACTAAACAATAGGTACTTTATAATCCAAGGTGTTGGTGTTTTTACTGTTTATGGATCGTATCGCTTAGCATCAGGCGAACGGCAAGCTCGTCTCGACATTTATAGCAATAAAAACAACAAATTCTTTTTCGTACTATTAACTGTATTATATAGAATAATATACAAAATCAAAAATATAAAAATACTATATAGTCCATTGAAATGTTACATTTTTTAGGCCCTACTTTGCGTTTTTTAGAGGACGCAATTTTATTTTTTTGAAGTGTAAGGGGGGTCAGTGTAAAGCTAAAACCAAGTTTGTGGGGTCGCCACCCTTGTCCCACGGCCGCCATCTTGAAAATAAGGGTTGAAATGGTTTTTACGATGTATCTCCTAAACTATATATCTGACAAAAAAAAATTTACGAACTGTTTCGGAAGTTACTGTACATATTGCGTGTTATTGTTATTACGTGGACAATCGAACCGATAATGTTGTTCGTCGTCGCAGCAGCAGCTCCAGTAGTTTATCGTCAGTTTCAGAAGCTCCAGAGCCAGATTTTGATTTTGTGAACAATTGCTTCAGCTGTGCCAAAGCAATTCAGGATCCAAGTAATTCGCGTACAAGCCGACAACCGCGGGTTTGTGTTGTACGTAATGAGAGTACAAAAAAAAGTATTATGAACCTTATAAACACACGTTCTAATGACGTTGCAATGGACATTGCTAACATTGAATTTCTTAACATTTTCGCTTATAACTTTTTTATTTATAGTTCTACGACAAAAAGCTATTGAACCAAAGTTGTAGAGAATTTAATATGCAACAAAAAATGTTTATAATTTTTTTTGTCAGATAAATAGTTTAAGAGATACATCGTAAAAACCATTTCAACCCCTATTTTCAAGATGGCGGCCGTGGGACAAGGGTGGCGACCCCATAAACTTGGTTTTAGCTTTACACTGACCCCCCCTACACTTCAAAAAAATAAAATTGCGTCCTCTAAAAACGCAACCCCAAATGTAACTTTTCAATGGACTAATAATATAAATCACTAGTTGACCCGACAGACGATGTCCTGTCAACTATGAATTTGCAGCGCGCATTCTGTCAATCGCTGAAATTAACTTTTCTTAGGTTTTCTAACGTTCCGCTCAACTTCCTTAATTTTTCTTTCGTAAGATCCTTCTCCAGACAATAACAAACACAACAAAAAAGTAGAATCGATCCAGCCGTTCACGCGTAATGGCGTGACCAAGGGAAATAGGGATTCATTTTTATATATATATATTGCTAAATTGAATACTGCACCATCACATTAATATGTATGGAACACTGGTCCATTGTCCCAATAATAATTTAATGATTGTTTCTCGTAACCCTAGTGGTAATGAAGAGCCCGGCGCCGCTCGTGTGCAAACAGATTACTGTAATGAGCCTCGAATTCGAGGGGACAACGACGGACAATACTCGAAAGTAAATATATCGAATTGTTAAAACCAAATTCTAGATTATATATTGGGAGGATTGTCATACAATTTAGCGTTCTTGTGATGGTTATTCAATCTACCGTGAAATAGCAAAACATCAATGTAAAATACTTCATGTTTTTTCCAAGTTATGATTTGCACATTTTTAATGCGAATGGAAACTGTACGAATCCGAATAAATTATCTTTATTGTATTATAACCTGATCAGGATAACAAAAAACCCCGCCAAGTTGTAAAATAAGAATAAATTTCTTGTACTGAAAATTTAGTTTAGAAAGGAAAAGGAACCCTCTTAGGATGGGCGGTGGGGAGAAGGCCAGGAATGTTCTCGAGCCCTTATAGACCTCAATGTGTAATACAACCATGATATACACACTGTACTGTGCCTAGGGCCGCAACAAATGTCCCCCGTGAGAGCGTACATTCGATGTCAAGGCATTATTAAAAAAAAACACTTGTTTTGTTAGTCATTTTCTACTCTGTAACTTGTACATGCCGTGGTCGCCTAATTTGTAACAAATTAACACAATTAATAATAAATATATTCATAACAAATTTTATTGTATGTCATATTGGCGATCCTTGCTTAAATAAAAGACCAAGCAACAAGAATTACCTCGCGGGGCGTCCTGGTCAAAACTGATATACACAGGCTGACCGCGGAACTTTCATACGCGCTTAATATTATCCCTTGTGTACGGTCGATATCCGGAGAAAACATATTATAATCAAATCTAACAGCTCATGTGATAGATCCCTTTTTTAAATTTAATTCGCGGTGCTTTATAAATAGCTTATCTAGTTGTAAACGTCCCTATTCTTAAGGTTAAAACGCCTCCTTAGATCATTATTTAGCTCCCGTTTTGCTATGGAGAGAAGTGCAATTAATCTTTCTAACTATCTTTCTAATTGATTTCGTTGTAGGATAAAGACAGATTAGTGTTCCCTGAGACGGCGAGCTTCACCGCTCGGTGTCTAGTCACTGCTGATCCTTACAGGAGTTGTAGTGGTGGGTGTGAGGGCGGGAAAGTCTCTATCCGGCGAATAAAAATCTCACCACCAACTAATAACATTTAAATAATGAAAATCACATCCAAATTAGTAGTTTAGGCAAAAATGCGGTCATACAAACTGACATACGGATCGAATATACATTTTGAAGTTAAAACGAACTTAATCTGTGACATAACCTCAAAGCATCTGTAACCTGTCTGCAGCACCTGAGCCGCAATTACGATCGCTTTATTCGCCAATATTGTCAATAGAGGACGCGGCGGGGAGCGGCGGGGGCGCACCAGTGACGTCACGGGATCAGACGCTGTCACCGACAAGAAACGGTGACTGTGATAGGAACGGGATAATCCTTCGATAGTTTTATGTAAGCACCTCTGACGCGTGCACTCCGCACTCTAAACCTCATTGCAATTGAAACTGATGTATTTAATTGTACTCAGAGTGAAATCTATCCGAGACGATGATGCTTAATGGTAGGCGATGCGACCGTCCATAAACATGCAGAACTGAATTACTGTGTTACTGCGTTATTTTCTAAATAAAACCCGATCTCTGTTGGCTTCACTTTCGTAACTTATGTAAAATCTAGTAATGCGGTAGAAATAGGCATTGCAGTGGTACTTACACAGACGGCTCCTCGCATACGATAGACCTGTCACCAATACCGCATAAGAATTGACAATATTACTAAATGTAAACGTGCCTAAAACAAAAATACCATTTCTTAATTTTTCTACTCTGACTTCGATTATGATTTTTATTGTTTAATACTTTATTTCGTTGGAAAAAATTTAAAAATGCTTGATGACGTTCTACATATGGTTCAATGAAGTAGTTCCTTGGTCCACCTTACTATTTATTTAAAAAAACTAAAGCACAGTCATTTGTCAATGTCAAATGTCAATATTACAATAGATACGTTACAACTCATAACTGTCACTTTCAAAGAGAGAGAATGAAAAAAGTGTAACTTCACTTCTGTTTTACTGCAAAGCAAAGGTCATTATACCTTGAACCGTATATATGACGTCATTTGGTGCTTACGACGTTTTACAATAAAACAAAATTCAAAGTGAAAATCATGAATGAAAATATATGAATATTGAAAAAAAACAAAAATATCGGTCTCATAATTTGAGATCTTGTTTCAAAAAATATAAACATTTGAGTATGTTGAAAAAATTAAATGTTATAAATAGAGGACCGAACTCATTTTTGTCCTTTATTATTATCAAATACGTTACATAAATTATAACGCAGAAAGAATTATGTAAATCCGGGAAAAAATCAACAAGTTATAAGTCTTTCAATTTCGGTAGAAGGGGTAAGTAACAAGAAACAGAAAAGAGGCGCAATACCCACGTGTGACGTCATCGGGCATTACGACGCGTGCGAAAGAAAGAGATGAAGCGATATTCCCACTTCACGCCCACTTCGGCGCATAGTAATATTTGAAATATTAATTATTGGCTAATTTTTTAACCAATTTAAATGCATTATTCGCAGGAGTGTTTCTTTTTCGTATTTTTTAACCATTACATATAGAATAATGTACAAAATCAAACACAGGACGGTCTCCTATTGCTTCAGGTTCGAATCATGTTGAGCAATGTGTGTGAATTATAATTTATACTATTTTCGATATTTAAACCTGGGTTTAAGGTCAGTCGTCAGGCAAGCTAAATTATTTTAGTAAACAGTAACTTGGTTGAAAAGTTGTGCGTTGACAATATATTGGATTAGAAAAACACACCAAGAAAATTGGAAAGACTTTGGGCAGGTTCATTAGAATTTTGATTACATGCTTAACCTGCAGTCGGTGTAAATATTTTTAGGGGTTACAGCATAGCTTACTGATAGAGGAGAGACCGGCTCGCGCCTACTTTTTTACTTAAAAAACTGGACCTTCACAACTTCCAACTGTAAGGTTAAAGTTAAACAAGTAATAATTGCAACATACTTCGCCGTGCACTCACACGCATGCAATTTATATTTATTTTAACAAATAAAACTTTGCTGCTCCCAAATTTAGACAGGGAGTAACTGATTTTCAAATATGTAACTTTTTAACCAAGATTTGAAAATGTGGAATGAGCTTACATTTTTGATGCTTGATGGTATATTATTGTAAAATTCGTTTGTCAACTCATTTGTCAAACTTAATTTTTACCTTTGAATAATTTCTTGGAATATCCTTAAATGACTTCCATCATGGTGCTTCTACCGCGGCGTCCCGCGGCGCGAATCAAAAATGTCATTTCTAACTTTAAATATAACCAACATAATTTCACCCTTAATTTTCCAAACGCTACATCAAAATCAACCTTAATCCATTAACCTAAGAGTTATTACATAATTTATGAACGGTAAATAGAACTTGTCAACCAAGACATCTCATCAAATCAATATCAAAGAAATTCTAACTTTACGTCAAAAGTATAAAGTCAATGTTTTGATGTCAGTAAATAGACTTGTCATTGTCTTATCAATCAGTATGTCAATGTAAAATGAGCTTTGGTTGTGAGACATAAAAGCCTTTTTGATAAAATTTATGTGTATATTGACGTGGCAATATTAAAGACACGTGTACTTTATAATAGTTGTACAAATAAATGTATTTTTTTTGTAATTCCGTAAAACTTAAATTTTATATAAATCGCTTGAAGGCGCTTCTGCGAGCAAATGGCTTTGAGCTGTTACTTCCATGCTAGCGGCGCGCGAGTTACAAGCGGGAATACCTATGCAAACAATGACGTTTTACACATAGACGCGTCATAGACTAACAAAATTGCACATCAAAACAGCGCAGTATTTACTATAGTCACATACTTGTACAGCCCTAGCAGCTCGCATTGTTACGGCCCGAGCGTCGACCGCCGTGGCCATCTAGTTTATTAGTCTCTGGTCGCCATGACAGTCGAATAAAATGCATTTATTAGTTACAAATTAGTTAAATAGTGTATACTTATTACTAACGTATGAAATGAAACGTTTTTTTCATTCACAGTTGGAGTATAATTTGTGCATAGTCTAAAAAACACAGGAAGGCATTTTATTTATAAAAATACAAAAAGTTTGTAAACCGACTAGCGGCGACAGTGGTTGGAGGTTCTAAGTGAATTTCGTCTTGCCAATATTGAGCTCCGACAACGTATCTATCTAATAAAAACATCTTAGTATGCAAAGGTTCAAGTTTCGATCATTTTTTTAAAATTAACAAAGTTGCACTCTAAGATGTTTTAATTACGTCATTGGTTGCACTTATGTTACGTCAAAACAATTTATAAGAATAATTATTTGTAAATAACAATTAAGATCACTTATTTGTTATACTTCGCGACCAGCTTTTCGTTTATAATGTAATTTAACCGACTTCAAAAAAAGAAAGAGGTTATAATTCGGCGTGAATTATTTTTTCAATATTTTCTTTCATTCACTTTATCATTTTTGTTGTACCTACCGTGTTCTGTTGTTGTGCAGTTTTCATGAATATAAATGATTTCTTTTTTTCTTATACAAGGTCATTTTGACATTGCGTTACTAAATGAAACCACATACTCGTCTTCACCTTTGCTGACATTGTGCCAAAAATCATACATTAATAACGAATGTTTTCACCAAAAATCCTGGTTTTAGATTTCTTATTTTTATTCATATTATGGTTTAATGCGAATATGTCGTGCGTGAGTGTATTTCTGACTGAAAGTATGTTGTCGCTGCGACGAATTCTCTTAGAGTAGTAGTAGTGGTATTATCGCACGTGAAATTGAAATTACTTTTTATTAATATTTATTTAGTTCGAAGCTTACACGTTTTTATTTTACATCTACACTGCTACAGCTCAAATAACTTATTGTAGTGTTATTTCGAAGTAAATGAGTATTGTTTCATTTAGTAACGCGATGTCACAATGACCCTGTATAACTACAGACCTTACGTCTTCACCTTGTTGACCTTATAATAGGTCCCCTACTAAAATAAAGTTATCTTTATTAAACAGATAAATGTTTGTATTTAGTATTAACGGGGCTAAATGGCGCATCATCGAGGGCTGTGTCCCGCGGGAGCTCTGTAACAAAGGGTTGCATGTTTGTGGATTTGTTCAACTATAATATTAATAAACGTATCCTTAATCTGTTGCAGTTAATTTTAACCCACCTTTTAAAAGGGATCAAAGCAAAGTTTATTGCTTATCTAAATTTGCTTATACTGTATTTTTTTATTCCTTTGAATAACGAGACGAGCTTGCCGTTCGCCTGATGATAAGCGATACGACTGATAAACAGCAGAAACACCAACACCTTGAATTACAACTTAATTAATATTCCACTGCGCTCGCCATCCTGAGACATGAGATGTTAAGTCTTATTATGTCCAGTAGTTACACTGGCTACAATGTTTTTTCAAACCGGAACACAAGTGACTACACACTACTTGTTAGAAATAGACATTGCAGTGGTACCTACCCAGGACTCTCACATATGCGAGACGTACGACCAGTTTGGAACTATCGCCACTTGTATAAACGAATCTCTAAATACTTGCGCAATATATTGGTACAAGAGATTTTTAATCTAACTTAACATTAAAGATTATGATATATGAACGCGGAATTATTGGACTTTCATAAATATTCATGTGGGTAGGTTATCCTAGCGTAATTTTATTTCTCATCTCACTTTGAAAATTAATTTTCGTTAATACATACATAATGTTATGTACTTACCATTGACGTATATTCTATAGACACGAACATCCATATAAACTATTTGTTCAAATCTGAACTGAAATGGCAAAACGTCACTGTTATAACACATTTATTCACTTGAACAAATAATTTTACTTATTTGACTAATATGTTTTATTCAAATCCAAGTTTACGCTTATACTCGAGTTCTTATATCATGAGCGCCACTCCGTACACAACCACAAACTGTCAATATTGACCATACTAGTCAGTTTTGAATGGATTGCAATTCAATTCAGTTGAACACAGTGAATGTTCGGAACGCCAAATCTAGTACGTACATAATACATAACATCACGCATTTTATCCCCGAAGGTATGCAGAGAGGCGCAACCGGGGCACCCACTTTTCGCCAAGTATGTTCCGTCCGATGATGTGATAGGGGTCGCAGCCTATCGCCATATCGGGCACAAATTCCAGACTCCGGGCTGATACTGAGCAGAAAAACCCAAATATCACTTTGCCCAACCCGGGATTCGAACCCAGGACCTCAGAGCGCTATTGTACCGGACATCAAATCTAGTACGTAGTACATATTTATCGATGGTACTTACTTATTTACCTTTTATTGATTAATTATATTTTTTATAATAAGGAGGGGATGGAAGAGCCGGTAGGGGTCGACTGCAACGAACCTTCGAATGTCAGAGGACATTCTTAGCAAAGGTCAGAAGTACTCTGAACCGGCGGGAATGAAAAGATGAAGGTGGAGAGAAAGAAATATGCCAAAATCATGCAAAGTGGCAATCCATAGTCTCTGCCCATCCTATGGGATAGAGACGTGATACTATGTATGTATGATGTTTTTGTAAATATATTATTAACTAGCTTTTATAGGGATAGTAAATATAACCTTCTATATAATTCGAAAATATAGCCTATAATAACCTTCCCGGGTTTTAAACTATCTCCATACCAAATTTCATAAAAATCCGTTCAGTAGATTTTGAGAAAATTGATAACATACAGACAGACAGAAAAGGGTACTTTGTTTTATAATATGTATAGATATGTAATTTGTCCGTGTATAAAAAGGACAATAACATCTCCTCGTACTAAACAAAATGTAGTAGGACGAGCGTCGCATGTCGTATGATCAAATCCAATCACAAAAAAAACAATCAATATTGTTTTTTTTAGTATTTTTTTACATTTAATTTTCCGTTTCAAATAAAAAAGCGAAATTAATAAAAAGAATATTTTTTTAATGTTCAATATTAATTTTGTTGTACAGTTTTTTAACAGTTAGTCCTGGATCGCGGTATCAATATTTTCGAGTTACTTTGTATATATACCAAATCCTTTGTTATACATATCGGGGGTCCATCACCTCGAGTAAGCCGGTCTCGCCAAGCTGGTCTTATTTGGTGCCCTGGGGAGTAATCCTTGCCGATGAAACCACACAATGTCATGATAGAGCGGACCTCGCTCATCAAACCCAATAATACTCCGAGGATTCTGATAACACAGCGCTCGCGCTAACTCGACCCCTTTTTGCTATGTCAATAATTGCACTCAAGACAAAAACTAATTATGTTGTTTTATTTAGTTATTTGGTTATTGGTTATTCGATTGTTTTATACCAGTGCTTGTTCACTTTTGGCCTAACATGTGCTACCTTATTGTGAAAACAGTGCTTTGAATGTGTGATATTTACTCCCTTATTCATAGACGCTATTTATCTAAGGACGGAGCATTGCTACGATAGTGCGGGTTTCTTCAGCGCTGACGGCATCGCCAGCTCTTCGCAGTGCGTAGACATAAGGCCCTTGTGATTCGCTAATATTGAGATACAACATGAATCTAGTTGGTTGTCAGATAAACAAAGCTGAGAAACAGACTTGTTATCACAGTAATGCCCCGTCCTTAGATAAATAGCGTCTATGAATACCGGGGTTCGTTTTTTATATATTTATATTGTAATATGCTTTTCTCGCGGCTTCGCCCGCGTGATGAAGTTTTCCGGGATAAAAGTCCACTGTATGATAAAAGTCTTGCTACACATTTTAGGCCGCTGTGATTGGACTAATATTGGAGATACAATTTAAATCTAGTTGGCTTGAATAAAAGTCCTGTTTTACATTTTTCGGGTAAAAGTAGCTCATAGGACTAATGAGTTATGCAGTTTCTATTAGTAAAAAATAATTCAAAATCGCTTAAGTTTCTGAGATTACAGCGTCTTAACAAACTCTTCAGTTTGATAGGTATAGTATTTATTTTTATTTCACTGTTGATGCTTCGACGGTCGCCATGGTCTCTAAGACCTTACGACATTTGCTCTGAAAAAAAACAATAAAAATTGGAAGCGAAAATCAAAATTTGCGTACGCACATTCGAGTTATGCTATCACGACATTATGATTGTAAACACTATGGCATTTTACTACAGCGATAACACGAGTCATCTTTAATAAATACATTTTAATTTTAATAAAGTTCTTTACCTGCAGTAAAATAATAATCGATTTCATTAGTTTTTGTCATTACAAGTGAACTACGTATTTTTTTTTATAATGTGTTAACACCTATACTGATTATGTTTGATCAGTTATTGTGTATTCTTTAATAATAAGTACAAATTTTGTTATGTATCTTTTTTTTATTGCTTTGAATGATGAGATGAGCTTGCCGTTCGCCTGATGGTAAACATTACCATCAGGCGACCGCTCATGAACAATAGAAACACCAACACCTTAAATTACAAAGTGTTTGGTATTCCACTGCGCTTGCCATCCTGAGACATGAGATTCTAATTATTATGTCCAGTAGTTACACTGGCTACAATGTCCTTCAAACCGGAACACAACAGTGTTTAGTCACTGTTGTGTTCCTGGCTTGTGTAAGCAGCAGCTTGGCGGCAGAAATAGACACATTACGGTGGTACCTACCTTGGCGGACTCTCACATATGAGAGACCTACCACCAGGAATTAAGGAACTACCATCTAATTAATGAAGAGCGCTGTGTCCAACACAAGTATATTAAATAGTTAACCTTAAACTTCAAATACAGTTTTACAATGTGTAATTATTAGATATGAATGTATGGGCTTGTAATGAATAAAATTTGCCATTATTTCGTTGCTCTTTAACGTTGTTACTTGTAGCTGAGAATTACTTATCGCTTTTTATCACACTTTGCGGTTGTAAACTTATTTTGTGTTTTATACTTTAATTTTTTTTAAATTATTCTATGTTTCGCATTTTTGCGGTTTTAATACTTTAGTTTTCTCCCGACGTTTCGAAGAATTTGCAGCCTTCATGGTCACGGGGGGGACTGAGGTGTTGTTCATCCGCAAAGTCAAAGTTACAATATCTACCTACATGTTACAATTATGCAACTTTTTAAATTTTAGCCGTTGGTCATCCGATCTACGCAGAATGAGCTCAGTGTTTTGAAGTTTGGTAGCCGGTCTTTTGAGTTCCGATTTAATAAATGTTTGATAGCAATAGCTGATGTAATTTAATTTCAATTTTGTAATTTTTTTAATAATATCCCTTTTTAACCGACTTCAAAAAAAGGGAGAAGGTTCTCAATTCGACTGTACTGTTTTATGCTTGTTACCTCATAACTTATGACTTAGTGAATCGATTTTGATGATTCTTTTTATTTGAAAGCTGGGCTTCCGTGAGGTCCCATATAAATTATCCCATATAGTTTTAGTTTCTATGCTATCTTGATAACAAGATAGCAGTGAAACTTTTCTTCTAAACGGCTTGAGTAACAAAATCCTTATTGTAGTAACTAATTAGCAACAAATTATAAAACGTATTTGGTTCAATTCTGCTAAGTTACTACCGCTATCTTGATAGATCTTGTTTAGATAAGTTATTGCTCCATAGTTTAATGGCGGTAATTATTTATTTATTTACACCTTCTTGTACACCAGAGACATAGATCATGGACATTATTACATTATTAAACGAACTTAGCCGTTAACTATCGCGATTACACAACAGTATTTGACATATTTTGATTTTGAGTTAACACAAATTGATTTCAATCTAGATATATTGTTTTATCCTAACCAGGAAAATAAAAGACCCGCTTTGGTGAAGTAAATTTTTTTCGTATAACTAAAAGTATAAGAGAATAGAATATTTTGTCAGAACATGGCGAGGTTTTTTATTTTCCTGGTCAGACTAG
>NW_023595440.1:531622-631139 GCF_014839805.1 Manduca sexta | reverse complement strand
TTTCCTCACTGTTGTGCGTACTACCTGGACACACTGCCTTAGGTCTTCCCCTCAGCACGGGTCGGTCCTTCTTCAGTGTCTTCCCTTGGGAGGAATCGGCGACTTGACAAAATGGAGCCGGTCCTCCAGCTCCTTGTCGGCCTTCTTCTTCGCCTCCTCGCGCTGGAGTTTATCCCGCTCGAGCTGAGCTTTCCTCGCCGACATATTTGCCCACTGAGGGCGGGCGTCCTCTTACTCTGCCGTCGATCGCCTGCGTCTTCGGCGCCGGTTCGTCGGTGTCGCTTGTGAGACTCAGCTGCGAAAAGCTGTTTCTTGTGCGAGTTCCTCCTCCAGAGCCTACTGCGTACGGTGGAGCCGCTCCCACTCTTGAGTCCGAGTCTAGACTCAGAGGCCGTACAAATTCAGCTACCACCTCCATGGGCTTCTCGCCTGTTTTCTCCTTCTGTACTTCGCCATCAGCGGTTTTCGCCCCGAATCTCCGCCTCCCCAGCCCCGGATTCCGGAGCCGGAGAAGGCAACTTCGTCAAAAGAATAATGGGTTTTTGCGGTTGAGATAAGGATTCCATGATTGTTCCCACGAGTATGGGGGAAGGGGTGGTCCACCCAGGCAGTGCCCCTGTACCTGGGTAAGCCTAGCGTAACCCGCACAGAGTTTCGGCCGGTACCTGGCGGGGTCGCACTCGAGACCGAACTACCCATCGGCCATGCATCCTCGCGCGCCGCCGCTTGGGATTCGGGGTGATTTTATAGAGGTTTTCTTCCTCGCGGTCCGGGCGGTTAAGCCAAGACCCTCGGTCCGGCAGGAGCGCGAGACATATCCACAGACCTCCATACCGGGTTACGATCTATGACGGTGGCAATGAAAGGGAAAATCCCCACTGCCTGCTCGGGGCGGGGTGAGCGCACACCGAGCCCGCCGACACCCCCGGGACGGAACCGGGAGCTGCCCGAGATGGGCCCCACGACGTTGTCCTAGTCGACGGCGGAAAATATCGTCAGCGGGCCTACTCGCCAACGCCACAAGTGACGGAGAGACCGGTCGACGACGACACCGTCCGACGGCGTAACTAGACGGCGGCCGCCGCAAGAGGCGACGACCGTCAACAACTCGTTGTCGGGATATTCGCCGGCGCGCAGATCAGCCTGATCGGTCTGATCGACGCGCCGTTGCCCAGGTGCACCACGAGGAGGTTTCCTGACCTAGCACCCCAACCTAACCTAACCTAACCTAACCTAACCCCAACCTAACCTAACCTAACGTTAACCTTTTGGTTTCGCGGAGAAAGTACCTTATTACTACCGCCCAGCCTTCGCGGGGGCGACTGAGCGGTTATGTTGGGGTAGCCGTTGCCTTACGACCCGACAATTGAGCGGCCCGGAACCCACGGGCGGCGGTCGGCCGAGTCCCTAACCCTAACAAACTAGTCCCTACGCAACGACCTACCAACTAAAACTCCGCGTTGACCTCTTCGGCGCATAGGGACGACTGCGTGCTACCTCGTGACATCAGGTCCGAGTTTCGTCCGCGGCCGCCCTGCGCGGTGCCGCCTTGCGGCCCGTCTCCTAAATGGGGGCTCCTAAGCCCCCGCGCACCGAAGGACGCTCTCAGCGTCAGCGGCAGCGTGAGGTCAACACCACACTGCCGCCCATCCCGGGGTCAACCGAAAGTGTGCGATGAACGCACTACACGCACTGAAAAGTGCGCGCGCACTAGGACGGACAGACCCCTGCTGCCCGCCGACGACCCCCTTCGTGGCCCCTATTAGTCGCCTCTTACGACAGGCAGGGGTTTACCGTGGTGGTATTCTCCAAACGCCCCCATTCCACAGGGCGGGAGACGCCGGTCAGTCGTCCACCCGGCGCCTCCTACGTCTCCTCTGACGGCGGGAGGGATCGGCCTGTTCCCGATCCCTCGGCACTCTCCTTCTGCGAGAGAACCACCTCACAGAAGTGGGCCACCGCACGCCAGGCCTCCCGACTGTCGACCATGGACGCGACCACAGCCGGCAGCGAGGTCTCCTCCGACGACTGACACGCGAGCGCTGCGCTCATCGTCCCAGGCTGGGCACGACTCCAACGTATGTTGGGCCGTATCCCGCGGGCAGTTGTCACAATGGTGACACACGTCGCTTATCTGCGTCCCTGCTATCTGACACAGGTACTCCCCGAAGCACCCATGCCCGGTGAGCACCTGTGTCAATCTAAAGTTGCCGCGCCGTGGCGCCTGTCCAGCCACTGTGCAAAGACAGGACGCACTGCCGCGACGGCCCGAAGCCCCGCTGACGGGGCCTCCAGCCTGAGACGCCACTCCTCCACGGCGGCTCGCCGTAAGGAGGCCCTTTTGGCCTCCACCTCCTTCAGGGCCGGACGCTGCCCGTTCCTGAACGCCTCCTCCCTCCAATGGAATGTATCGGAGAGAGCCTTGGCGTCCAGATCCCAGGGCAGGAATCCGGCCAAAAGACTAGCCGCCTCGAACGAGACCGTGCGATACGCCCGTATGGCCCGCTGCGCAATGACCCGCTGCGGGCCCCGCAGGAGAGCGGCAGAACGCTTCCCTAGGGCGTCAGCCCAGACCGGGCTGCCGTATAGTGCTATGGACCGCACGACCCCGTGGTATAACCTTCGACAAGGGATATTTGGACCTTCCAGGTTGGGCAGCAGGCTTGGAAAGAGCGCCCGCCGCCCTGGTCAACTTTGTCCTTAACGTTTTAAAATGGGCGCTGAACTCCCACCGGCTATCCAAAATCAAACCTAAATACTTCATGGTATTGCCGATGGGAATCCGCACCCCCTCCACTACGATGTGGGCACCGGCCGGTGGCCCCCCTCCGAGGCCCGTGAAAGCAGATGGCCTCGGTCTTCTCGAGGCCACCTTTAAACCTAAACGCCGAATGCGGCTCACTACATGACCGGTGCCCACCGCCGCCAGGATCGCGGCGCCCTGGAAGGTCTTAGACGTCGCCGTGACCAACGTGTCATCCGCATAACACGTCACGTCGACGCCCCAGAGATTGGCACCACGGAGCACCCAGTCGTACCCGATGTTCCACAAGAGGGCCTAGAACCGACCCCTGTGGAACACCGCACGACATCGCTCTTCGGTGTCACCCGTCGGCGCCCGGATACACCACGTACCTGTCAGAAAGGTACGCGTGCACCAGACGCCTGAGATAGGGCGGCACCACGTGGTACCGCAGTGCTTCGTTAATGCATGGCCAGGGAGCGAATTAAAGCGTTTGAAATGTCGAGAGAAACCGCGATGACGACCTTCCCCTGGCCACTGCTGCCTCCGCCTGCGACTTGACCCGCAGAATCGCGTGGACAGTTGAGCGTCCACTCCTAAAGCCAAACTGTTTGTCGGCCAGAATTTGGACCGACCCTCTCGAGATGCTCGACGAGGCGCGCGTGTATAATACGCTCAAAAGTTTGGCGACCTCGTCGAGCAGCACGATGGGCCGGTAGGCCGACGGCGACTCTGCGGGTCTCCCCTCTGTCTTAAGCAGGACGAGCTTCCCGACTTTCCAACGCGCCGGGAAGACGCCCTGCACCATACAGGCGGAGAATAGACTGCGGAGCCGCGGCCCCAGGTACTCGAGGGCTAACACCCAGGCTTTCCCGGGGATGCCGTCGAGACCCGGGGCGGTGTTTTTGCCCCGCAGTCGAACACTGCCGCCCGCATTTCCGCGGGCGAAACCTCTGGAATATCCCTTGCCGAAAGTTCCGACGACGATGACGCCACTTCCGGTGGCGCCATCGGTGGAGGAGTGGTCTCCTCGGTGGCCGGGAACAAGGCCGCGACAACGTTGGCCAATAAATCTGGCCTGAGACTCTCCGACAGTGGGGGCGCCGCCGTACGAAGCTTGTTCATAACTAGCTTGTATGGGCGCCCCCACGGGTCCGCGTCGAGAGTCTCCAAAACTCCCTACGTGCCGCGACCTTGGCCCTGTGAATGGCCACCCGCAGCGCTCTCTTCGCCTCTTTATAGAGGCCGTAGAGCTGCCGCTCCTGGTCTTCGTGGTCTACTGCTGATTCGGCGGCGGCGATGCCTGGCGCATCGGCGGCGCGCAGCCACGCATGACGCGCGCAACTGCGCTAACTCCGCCGACCACCAGTACACCTCCGCCGCGGAGGACGACGGAGCGCCCGGGGCATGGCGGCGTCGCAGACATCCGACATTGCCACCCCGAACCACTCCGCCTCCTGCTCTACCCGAACCGGACCCTCCGGCTCGGGGAGCCACGAGACTGCCAGAGCGGCCAGCTCTAGGGCCTCTTTGTCGAGGCGCCTTAACGCCCACCGCGGGCCGTCCTGTCGAGGGGCACTCGGTCCACCAAACGGTATTGGGCCGGATACTCGGGGCGCGGAGACATCGAACCTTATATAACGGTGGTCCGACAGCGTCTCCACGCCCACGAGGACTCTCCAGCCCTGGACACGACGTGCGACGGCGGGGCTCCCAAACGACAAATCCACAATAGACCCGCCGTTGTGCCGCACGCACGTGTCCACCGACCCCTGTTCAGGACGACCAGGCCGACGGAAATCGCCCATTCCTCCAGGACCTCACCGCGAGCGTCGGTCGCCGGCGAACCCCAGACCGCGGACTTCGCGTTGAAGTCGCCGGCGACGATCGCCGGGTGAGGTTGGCCCTGCTCAACCAGGGCCCCCAGCCGAACGAGAAAGGATTCGAACTCGGCCAGAGGTCTGTTGGGGAGAAATAAACTCCTACAATCCACAAGTCCCCAACAGAGCCGCGACGCATCCCTGGCCCTTCTCGACTTTTGCGAAGGGCGGGGAGCCAGCGGCACCCTGGTGATGATGGCCACCGACCCGTCGATGTCCCCTACCCAGTTATCTCGGGGCGGGACAAAATACGGTTCGGCGACCACGGCCACTTGCACCGACCACTGCGCCAGGCTTTGGGACAACAGGTCCTGGGCGCGGGCGCAGTGGTTGATGTTCGCCTGGAGGAAGCTTAGGTCCATTATTGATGGGCGATCTCCTCCACGTCCATCTCGGCCACTGGTTGCTGTGGGCCCGCCGCCTGCGGCTGGGACAGAACCTCAGCCGCGGCGGCATTCCTTCCTTGGGGCGGCGCCGGTTGCGTCGGGAGGGGCAGAACAAGCCTTCCCCGAGCCGGTGCCTGGCGGGCCTGCCGGCGGCAGCGCAGACTGCGCAGTTCGCCGGGGCCTTGCACTCACGGGCTTTTGTGGCCCGCTTGACCGCAGCGGTAGCAAAGGTCGCTGCGGTCCACCGCGCAGTCGCAGCGCTCCCGGACGTGTCCGGACTCCAGGCACCGGAAGCACCGCATCGGCCGCGACTCGAGGACGGTCACCCGAGCCGCGGTCCAGCCAATAAGTATGCGGGCCGCCCCTAACCTTTGCGCCGCCTTTATGGGCAAACGAACCCAGGCGGTTCCAACGCCGGAGCGATCGGGGCGAATTTGCCCAACTTTGATCGCCTCTACGGCGCACTCACCGGCCTTGGAGAGGGCCGCTGCGACTGATTCTGGGGTGGCTGTATAGTCCAGCTCACTTAGCCGCAGTTCCACGGTCTTCGTGGGCCGGGAGATCTTGATATCTTCCGACCACCGAAGCACTCCTCAGCCTTGCGGCGAGGGAGTCGGCCCTCTTCAGAATTCGCCCCGGGCACCTCGTACATTGGGGCGCCCGTGGCCGCAAACTTTGGCCTCATCTTGCTTATTTCCAGGCCGGTGAGGTCTACCTTATTTTGGGCGTCCGTCAGGACGCTCTTGTGTTAGGCCCTTCGCAATTGCTGCTGGTGTGAGAGATGACTACGGCCGCAGTGCGGGGCGGCCGCGGTGTTGGCTCCTTCCGGCGCGTCGGTTTCGGCGGGTGCGTGCTGTTTGTTGGCGCTGCTGCCGGCTTCCCCTTCTTCTTTCTTCTGACCACCTCGACCCACGGCGTGTCCACGTTAGCCGGGCTGGCGGCACGCGGGGCTCTGGAGCGGGTTGGGCTGAGGCGGTCCGTTCTTCTTGCCCTTTTGGGGGCTTTTGTTTCGGCGTCTCTCTCCTTCGGTCCTGGGTCTTCGCCGTCGATGCCGTCGTGAGTCGCCGAGGGCCGTGGAGGGACCCGCGACGGGTTGTGGCGGCGCGCTGGAGGGCCCAGCGACTGGAGCAGGGAGGGGGGCGGGAGCGGGAGCGGAGTGGGCTGCTCCCTTCTTTCCTTTTCCCTTGCCTTTGGCCGGTTTGGGTTCGGCGCCCCTCCTACGTATCCGCTCGTCACGGGAGTTGTGTGTCCCCGGTGGCGGTTCTTCTTTCGTGGGCGAGGGTGGCCTTTGGGCCCCATCAGGCCGACTCCAGCCTGGCTTGGACCCTCGCTTCCACCATCGCCAGCATCTCCTCCGTCGATGACTTGTTTGGCGGACGCCTCCAGGTCTTCGAGGCGTCGTTTTAGGGTGGCATTCTCTTCCCTTCATGGCCTTCATGTTGGCTTCAAGACGGGCACTGTGTTCCTGCCACTTCTTTATTTCCTCCTCGAGGCGCGCGATGACAGCGGACTCAGGCTGTTCCACGTACTTCACGATCTTGTCCGTGACCCAGTTAAGCGCCTTCTGGGAAGTGCCTTTTAGGGTTGCCTGACTTCCTCACGACATTGCGAACAACCTGGGTGCACTTACGGAGGTCTTCCTTCAGTACTGGACGATCCTCTTCGGTGTCTGATACTCTGGGGGGGACCGGCGACTTGATAAATTGCAGCTGGTCCTCCAGCTCCTTCTCTGCGTCTTTCCGCGCGGCTTCCCGTTGAAGCCTGTCACGCTCCAACTGGGCTTTCTTGAGGCCGACGTACTTGCCCACTGAGGGCGGGCGTCCTCTCATTCTGCCGTCGATCGCCTGCGTCTTCGGCGCCGGTTCATCGGTGTCGCTGGTCAAACTGAGCTGCGAAAAGCTGCTTCTTGTTTGCGACTTCCTTCTCCAGAGCTTTTTGCTCCTCACGGTAGAGCCACTCGCTCGAGTCCGTGTCCAGGCTCAAAGGCCGCGCGAATTCGGCTGCCACCTCCATGGGCATCGCGCCCGTTATCTCCTTCGGTACATCTCGTCGTTGGGCTTTGCACCCTTCGACCACCGCCTCCGGACGAAACCGGAGAAGGCAACTTCGTCAATAAAATTATTGGGGTTTTGTTTTGATTAAAAGTTTCCATAATTGTTCCCACGAGTATGGGGAAAGGGTGGTCCGCCCAGGCAGTGCCCCTGTACCTGGGTAAGCCTAGCGTAACCCGCACAGAGTGTCGGCCGGTACTCTGGCGGGGGTCGCACTCGAGACCGAACTACCCATCGGCCATGCATCCTCGCGGTGCGCCGCCGCTTGAGATTCGGGGTGATTTTTATAGAGGTTTTCTTCCTCGCGGTCCGGGCGGTTAAGCCAAGACCCTCGGTCCGGCAGGAGCGCGAGACATATCCACAGACCTCCATACCGGGTTACGATCTATGACGGTGGCAATGAGAGGGAAAATCCCCCACTGCCTGCTCGGGGCGGGGTGAGCGCACACCGAGCCCGCCGACACCCCCGGGACGGAACCGGAGCTGCCCGAGATGGGCCCCACGACGTTGTCCTAGTCGACGGCGGAAAATATCGTCAGCGGGCCTACTCGCCAACGCCACAAGTGACGGAGAGACTAGTCGACGACGACACTGTCCGACGGCGTAACTAGACGGCGGCCGCCGCAAGAGGCGACGACCGTCAACAACTCGTTGTCAGGATATTCGCCGGCGCGCAGATCAGCCTGATCGGTCTGATCGACGCGCCGTTGCCCAGGGTGCACCACGAGGAGGTTTCCTGACCTAGCACCCCAACCTAACCTTTTTTTTTTTTTTTTTTTTTGGTTTCGCGGAGAAAGTACCTTATTACTACCGCCCAGCCTTCGGGGGGCGACTGAGCGGTTATGTTGGGGTAGCCGTTGCCTTACGACCCGACAATTGAGCGGCCCGGAACCCACGGGCGGCGGTCGGGCCGAGTCCCTAACCCTAACAAACTAGTCCCTACGCAACGACCTACCAACTAAAACTCCGCGTTGACCCTCTTCGGCGCATAGGGACGACTGCGTGCTGCCTCGAGACTGCAGGTCCGAGTTTCGTCCGCGGCCGCCCCTGCGCGGTGCCGCCTTGCGGCCCGTCTCCTAAATGGGGGGGGCTCCTAAGCCCCCGCGCACCGAAGGACGCTCTCAGCGTCAGCGGCAGCGTGAGGTCAACACCACACTGCCGCCCATCCCGGGGGCCACCGCAATGTGTCCCTGAACGCACTACACGCACTGAAAAGTGCGCGCTCACTAGGACGGACAGCCCCCTGCTGCCCGCCGACGACCCCCTTCGTGGCCCCTATTAGTCGCCTCTTACGACAGGCAGGGGTTTACCGTGGTGGTATTCTCCAAACGCCCCCATTCCACAGGGCGGGAGACGCCGGTCAGTCGTCCACCCGGCGCCTCCTACGTCTCCTCTGACGGCGGGAGGGATCGGCCCGTTCCCGATCCCTCTCGGCACTCTCCTTCTGCGAGAGAACCACCTCACAGAAGTGGGCCACCGCACGCCAGGCCTCCCGACTGTCGACCATGGACGCGACCACAGCCGGCAGCGAGAGGTCTCCTCCGACGACTGACACGAGAGCGCTGCGCTCATCGTCCCAGGCTGGGCAAGACTCCAACGTATGTTGGGCCGTATCCCGCGGGCAGTTGTCACAATGGTGACACACGGCGCTTATCTCCGTCCTGCTATCTGACACAGGTACTCCCCGAAGCACCCATGCCCGGTGAGCACCTGTGTCAATCTAAATGTTGCCGCGCCGTGGCGCCTGTCCAGCCACTGTGCAAAGACAGGACGCACTGCCGCGACGGCCCGAAGCCCCGCTGACGGGGCCTCCAGCCTGAGACGCCACTCCTCCACGGCGGCTCGCCGTAAGGGAGGCCCTTTTGGCCTCCACCTCCTTCAGGGCCGGACGCTGCCCATTCCTGAACGCCTCCTCCCTCCAATGGAATGTATCGGAGAGAGCCTTGGCGTCCAGATCCCAGGGCAGGAATCCGGCCAAAAGACTAGCCGCCTCGAACGAGACCGTGCGATACGCCCGTATGGCCCGCTGCGCAATGACCCGCTGTGGCCCCGCAGGAGAGCGGCAGAACGCTCCCCTAGGGCGTCAGCCCAGACCGGGCTGCCGTATAGTGCTATGGACCGCACGACCCCGTGGTATAACCTTCGACAAGGGATATTTGGACCTTCCAGGTTGGGCAGCAGGCTGGAAAGAGCGCCCGCCGCCCTGGTCAACTTTGTCCTTAAAGCTTTTTAAAATGGGCGCTGAACTCCCACCGGCTATCCAAATCAAACCTAAATACTTCATGGTATTGCCGATGGGAATCCGCACCCTCCACTACGATGTGGGCACCGGCCGGTGGCCCCTCCGAGGCCCGTGAAAGCAGATGGCCTCGGTCTTCTCGAGGGCCACCTTTAAACCTAAACGCCGAATGCGGCTCACTACATGACCGGTGCCCACCGCCGCCAGGATCGCGGCGCCCTGGAAGGTCTTAGACGTCGCCGTGACCAACGTGTCATCCGCATAACACGTCACGTCGACGCCCCAGAGATTGGCACCACGGAGCACCCAGTCGTACCCGATGTTCCACAAGAGGGGGCTAGAACCGACCCCTGTGGAACACCGCACGACATCGCTCTTCGGTGCTTACCCGTCGGCGCCCGGATACACCACGTACCTGTCAGAAAGGTACGCGTGCACCAGACGCCTGAGATAGGGCGGCACCACGTGGTACCGCAGTGCTTCCTTGTTGCATGGCCAGGGGACCGAATAGAAAGCGTTAGAAATCTCGAGAGAAACCGCGATGACGACCTTCCCCCTGGCCACTGCTGCCTCCGCCTGCGACTTGACCCGCAGAATCGCGTGGACAGTTGAGCGTCCACTCCTAAAGCCAAACTGTTTGTCGGCCAAATTTGGACCGACCCTCTCGAGATGCTCGACGAGGCGCGCGTGTATAATACGCTCAAAAAGTTTGGCGACCTCGTCGAGCAGCACGATGGGCCGGTAGGCCGACGGCGACTCTGCGGGTCTCCCCCTCTTTCTTAAGCAGGACGAGCTTCCCGACTTTCCAACGCGCCGGGAAGACGCCCTGCACCATACAGGCGGAGAATAGACTGCGGAGCCGCGGCCCCAAGTACTCGAGGGCTAACACCCAGGCTTTCCCGGGGATGCCGTCGAGACCCGGGGCGGTGTTTTGCCCCGCAGTCGAAACACTGCCGCCCGCATTTCCGCGGGCGAAACCTCTGGAATATCCCTTGCCGAAAGTTCCGACGACGATGACGCCACTTCCGGTGGCGCCATCGGTGGAGGAGTGGTCTCCTCGGTGGCCGGGAACAAGGCCGCGACAACGTTGGCCAACAGATCTGGCCTGAGACTCTCCGACAGTGGGGGCGCCGCCGAACGAAGCTTGTTCATAACTAGCTTGTATGGGCGCCCCCACGGGTCCGCGTCGAGAGTCTCCAAGAACTCCCTACGTGCCGCGACCTTGGCCCTATGAATGGCCACCCGCAGCGCTCTCTTCGCCTCTTTGTAGAGGCCGTAGAGCTGCCGCTCCTGGTCTTCGTGCTCACTGCTGCGAATGCGGCGGCGGCGATGCCTGGCGCATCGGCGGCGCGCAGCCACGCATGACGCGCGCAACTGAGCTAACTCCGCCGACCACCAGTACACCTCCCGCCGCGGAGGACGACGGAGCGCCCGGGGCATGGCGGCGTCGCAGACATCCGACATTGCCTCCCCGAACCACTCCGCCTCCTGCTCTACCCGAACCGGACCCTCCGGCTCGGGGAGCCACGACATTGCCAGAGCGGCCAGCTCTAGGGCCTCTTTGTCGAGGCGCCTTAACGCCCACCGCGGGCCGTCCTGTCGAGGGGCACTCGGTCCACCAATACTATTGGGCCGGATACTCGGGGCGCGGAGACATCGAACCTTATATAACGGTGGTCCGACAGCGTCTCCACGCCCACGAGGACTCTCCAGCCCTGGACACGACGTGCGACGGCGGGGCTCCCAAACGACAAATCCACAATAGACCCGCCGTTGTGCCGCACGCACGTGTCCACCGACCCCTGTTCAGGACGACCAGGCCGACGGAAATCGCCCATTCCTCCAGGACCTCACCGCGAGCGTCGGTCGCCGGCGAACCCCAGACCGCGGACTTCGCGTTGAAGTCGCCGGCGACGATCGCCGGGTGAGGTTGGCCCTGCTCAACCAGGGCCCCCAGCCGAACGAGAAAGGATTCGAACTCGGCCAGAGGTCTGTTGGGGAGAAATAAACTCCTACAATCCACAAGTCCCCCAACAGAGCCGCGACGCATCCCTGGCCCTTCTCGACTTTTGCGAAGGGCGGGGAGCCAGCGGCACCCTGGTGATGATGGCCACCGACCCGTCGATGTCCCCTACCCAATTATCTCGGGGCGGGACAAAAATACGGTTCGGCGACCACGGCCACTTGCACCGACCACTGCGCCAGGCTTTGGGACAACAGGTCCTGGGCGCGGGCGCAGTGGTTGATGTTCGCCTGGAGGAAGCTTAGGTCCATTATTGATGGGCGATCTCCTCCACGTCCATCTCGGCCACTGGTTGCGGTGGGCCCGCCGCCTGCGGCTGGGACAGAACCTCAGCCGCGGCGGCATTCCTTCCTTGGGGCGGCGCCGCGTGCGTCGGGAGGGGGCAGAACAAGCCTTCCCCCCGAGCCGGTGCCTGGCGGGCCTGCCGGCGGCAGCGCAGACTGCGCAGTTCGCCGGGGCCTTGCACTCACGGGCTTTGTGGCCCGCTTGACCGCAGCGGTAGCAAAGGTCGCTGCGGTCCACCGCGCAGTCGCAGCGCTCCCGGACGTGTCCGGACTCCAGGCACCGGAAGCACCGCATCGGCCGCGACTCGAGGACGGTCACCCGAGCCGCGGTCCAGCCAATAAGTATGCGGGCCGCCCCCCTAACCTTTTGCGCCGCCTTAATAGGCATCCTGACCCAGGCTGTCCCTACACCGGATCGATCAGGGCGAATTTGCCCAACTTTTATCGCCTCTACGGCGCACTCACCGGCCTTGGAGAGGGCCGCTGCGACTGATTCTGGGGTGGCTGTATAGTCCAGCTCACTTAGCCGCAGTTCCACGGTCTTCGTGGGCCGGGAGATTTTGATATCTTCCGACCCAGCGAAACACTCCCTCAGTCTTGCGGCGAGGGAGTCGGCCCTCTCTTCAGAATTCGCCCCGGGCACCTCGTACATTGGGGCGCCCGTGGCCGCAAACTTTGGCCTCATCTTGCTTATTTCAAGGCCGGTGAGGTCTACCTTATTTTGGGCGTCCGTCAGGACGCTTTTGTAGGTCAGGCCCTTCGCAATTGCTGCTGGTGTGAGAGAGATGACTACGGCCGCAGAACGTGGCGGCCGCAGTTTTGGCTCCTTCCGGCGCGTCGGTTTCGGCGGCTGCGTGCTGTTTGTTGGCGCTGCTGCCGGCTTCCCCTTCTTCTTTCTTCTGACCACCTCGACCCACGGCGTGTCCACGTTAGCCGGGGCTGGCGGCAGCACGCGGGGCTCTGGAGCGGGTTGGGCTGGAGGCGGTCCGTTCTTCTTGCCCTTTTGGGGCTTTTGTTTCGGCGTCTCTCTCCTTCGGTCCTGGGTCTTCTTCGCCGTCGATGCCGACGTATTCGCCGGAGCCGTGGAGGGCCCTGCGACGGGCTGTGGCGGCGCGCTGGAGGCCCAGCGACTGGGGCAGGGAGGGGGGCGGGAGCGGGAGCGCGTTGGGCTGTTCCCTTCTCTTTCCTTTTCCCTTTGCTCTTGGCCGGTTTAGTGTTCGGCGCCCCTCCTACATATCCGCTCGTCACGGGGAGTTCTGTGTCCCCAGAGGCGGTCCTTCTTTCGTGGGCGAGGGTGGGCCTTTGGGCTGGCCCCATCAGGGCCGACTCGAGCCTGGCTTGGACCCTCGCTTCCACCATCGCCAGCATCTCCTCCGTCGATGACTTGTTTGCGGACGCCTCCAGGTCTTCGAGGCGTCGTTTTAGGGTGGCATTCTCCTCCTTCATGGCCTTCATGTTGGCTTCAAGACGGGCACTGTGTTCCTGCCACTTCTTTATTTCCTCCTCGAGGCGCGCAATGACAGCGGACTCAGGCTGTTCCACGTACTTCACGATCTTGTCCGTGACCCAGTTAAGCGCTTTCTGGGAAGTGCCTTTGAGGTTGCCTGACTTCCTCACGACATTGCGAACAACCTGGGTGCACTTACGGAGGTCTTCCTTGAGTACTGGACGGTCCTCTTCGGTGTCTGATATTCTGGGGGGGACCGGCGACTTGATAAATTGCAGCTGGTCCTCCAGCTCCTTCTCTGCGTCTTTCCGCGCCGCTTCCCGTTGTAGCCTGTCACGCTCCAACTGGGCTTTCTTGAGGCCGACGTACTTGCCCACTGAGGGCGGGCGTCCTCTCATTCTGCCGTCGATCGCCTGCGTCTTCGGCGCCGGTTCGTCGGTGTCGCTGGTCAAACTGAGCTGCGAAAAGCTGTTTCTTGTTTGCGACTTCCTTCTCCAAAGCTTTTTGCTCCTCACGGTAGAGCCACTCTCGCTCGAGTCCGTGTCAAGGCTCAAAGGCCGCGCGAATTCGGCTGCCACCTCCATGGGCATCGCGCCCGTTATCTCCTTCGCTACATCTTCGTCGTTGGGCTTGCACCCTTCGACCACCGCCTTTCCGGTCGAAACCGGAGAAGGCAACTTCGTTAATAAAATTATTGGGGTTTTGTTTTGATTAAGTGATTCCATAATTGTTCCCACGAGTGTGGGGGAAAGGGTGGTCCGCCCAGGCAGAGCCCCCTGTACCTGGGTAAGCCTAGCGTAACCCGCACAGAGTGTCGGCCGGTACTCTGGCGGGGGTCGCACTCGAGACCGAACTACCCATCGGCCATGCATCCCCTCGCGGTGCGCCGCCGCTTGAGAGTCGGGGTGATTGTTTATAGAGGTTTTCTTCCTCGCGGTCCGGGCGGTTAAGCCAAGACCCTCGGTCCGGCAGGAGCGCGAGACATATCCACAGACCTCCATACCGGGTTACGATCTATGACGGTGGCAATGAGAGGGAAAATCCCCCCCACTGCCTGCTCGGGGCGGGGTGAGCGCACACCGAGCCCGCCGACACCCCCGGGACGGAACCGGGAGCTGCCCGAGATGGGCCCCACGACGTTGTCCTAGTCGACAGCGGAAAATATCGTCAGCGGGCCTACTCGCCAACGCCACAAGTGACGGAGAGACTAGTCGACGACGACACTGTCCGACGGCGTAACTAGACGGCGGCCGCCGCAAGAGGCGACGACCGTCAACAACTCGTTGTCAGGATATTCGCCGGCGCGCAGATCAGCCTGATCGGTCTGATCGACGCGCCGTTGCCCAGGGTGCACCACGAGGAGGTTTCCTGACCTAGCACCCCAACCTAACCTAACCTAACCTAACCTAACCTGGCCTAACCTGGCCTGGCCTAACCTGGCCTAACCTGGCCTAACCAACCTG
Source organism: Manduca sexta (assembly GCF_014839805.1). Classification (NCBI taxonomy): domain Eukaryota; kingdom Metazoa; phylum Arthropoda; class Insecta; order Lepidoptera; family Sphingidae; genus Manduca; species Manduca sexta. Next base: position 616,623 of record NW_023595440.1, on the reverse strand, counting down.
GCCTGGCCTAACCTGGCCTAACCTGGCCTGGCCTAACCTAACCTGGCCTAACCTGGCCTAACCTGGCCTAACCTAACCTGGCCTAACCTAACCTAACCTAACCTAACCTAACCTAACCTAACCTAACCTGGCCTGGCCTGGCCTGGCCTAGCCTGGCCTGGCCTGGCCTGGCCTGGCCTGGCCTGGCCTGGCCTGGCCTGGCTGGCCTGGCCTGGCCTGGCCTGGCCTGGCCTGGCCTGGCCTAACCTGGCCTAACCTGGCCTAACCTAACCTGGCCTAACCTGGCCTGGCCTAACCTGGCCTGGCCTGGCCTGGCCTGGCCTGGCTGGCCTAACCTGGCCTGGCCTAAACCTGAACCTAAACCTAAACCTAAACCTAAGCCTAAACCTAAACCTAAACCTAAACCTAAACCTAAACCTAAACCTAAACCTAGGCCTAAACCTGGGCCTAAACCTAAACCTAAACCTAAACCTAAACCTAAACCTAAACCTATACCTAAACCTAAACCTAAACCTAAACCGTATAGTTTTACCTAAACCTAAACCTAAACCTAAACCTAAACCTAAACCTAAACCTAAACCTAAACCTAAACCTAAACCTAAACCTAAACCTAAACCTAAACCTAAACCTAAACCTAAACCTAAACCTAAACCTAAACCTTCCTTCCTTCCTTCCTTCCTTCCTTCCTTCCTTCCTTCCTTCCTTCCTTCCTTCCTTCCTTCCTTCCTTCCGTCCTTCCTTCCTTCCTTCCACCTAGCTTTAAGTTCGACATCACTCGTAAACTCGGCAACATCAAGATCCTTAGAGAACAAGTTTTTGATTTCGGACACAAAATATTAATTATGCGATGCGTCTTGGTGAAATAGCTGAAAAACGTCAAACCATTTAGGCTTTTTATTAGTGACACATAACTATAAACAGAAAACTGCTGACACAAGACTAACCTTTCTTAATTATTTAAATTGATAATTATATAAATGTATCATGTAGGTACACTAATACTGTTGGTATTAGTGTACTTAGCGAGATCGGCAATTGCGTACTGCTGAGGTGGACAATGGGAACCCGGATCAGACCAGCACCCCAACAAATGCCACATCGACCTTCGTCGTGCAAGTCAATCTGCAGCGTAAGAAGTTGGCAACAGAGGAGCTTCTTATAGAAGCAACCAACAGAAAGGTCGATGTGGCATTGCTCCAGGAGCCATATGTGGGAAGCAAAGGTAGAATGAGGGATCATCGCGGGTCAGAATCTTCCAAGGGATAAACGGAAACGGGGCCGTAGTCAAGTCAGCAATCGCGGTTTTCAACGACGGTTGGACTGCGACCCCGTGCCCGGCCCTAACCACGACCAACATCACAGTGGTGAAGATTCAAACCGGAGCGCGTGATCTGATTCTGATCTCATTCTACTTTGAGCCAGACAAACCCATAGGGCCATACTTGGAGCAGTTGGGGAAGGCGGTTGAAACACTGGGTCGAAACGGAATCCTCATTAGGGGCGACACCAATGCAAAAGCATATGGTGGGGCAGCGCAGAGACAGACAGTAGAGGAGAAGAAATGGCGGGCATGCTTGGGGAATGGGGACTTCAGGTACTCAACGACGGCGGGTCTCCAACGTTTGAAACGGTGAGAGGAGGGAAACTCCTCACCAGTCATATTGACATAACGGCCTGCTCAGAGGACATAGTGGACAAGATAAACGACTGGAGGGTAGACGATACCATGGCGAGTTCGGACCACAACGCGATAACTCTGAAAATTAGAAAAAGTAAAGACAACAATGTTAAACGTAAACATAAAACAACAAGGAAATACAATACAAGGAAAGCAAACTGGACATATTTTAACGAAAAATTGAAAGAGCTGTTAGAAAATAACAAATTAGAAGAATCAGAAATTATAAATATAAATAATAAAACAAATTTAGACAAGATAATAAATAAATATATACAAACAATAATAGAAACTAGCAATAATACAATACCATTAATAAAATCAAAAATAGGATAAACTTACCGTGGTGGTCCGATGAACTCGCCAAAATGAAGCGTGAGGTGAACACCAAAAGAAGGAGAATCCGATGCGCAGCGCCGATCCGAAGAGCCAAGGTCGTCGACGAGTACCTGAAATCAAAAGAAGAATATGAGAACGAGGCAAAGAAGGCTCAGATTGATAGTTGGAAAGAGTTTTGTAGGAAACAGAACAGAGAAACCATTTGGGAAGGAGTCTATAGGATAATAGGAAAAGCATGCCCGATGAAAGAAGATCTGCCATTAATACACCAAGGACAGACCCTTACCGAAATAGAGTCGGCGAAGCTGTTGGCGGAAACGTTTTACCCAGAAGACAATCCAGAGACCGATAACGCAGAACATCAGCGGATAAGAAGTGCAGCCACAAAAGTAAATGATAGAGTCTATGATGAACCACATGACCCACCATTTACCATAGAAGAACTCCACTTAGCTGCAAACAGCTTTAATCCAAAGAAAGCTCCAGGCTCAGACGGTCTTACAGCAGATATCTGCAAACAGGCCATAGCGGCTTCCCCGGGGTTATACCTGTCACTGGCTAACAAATGCCTCGAACTTGGCCACTTCCCGACCATCTGGAAGGAGGCAACGGTCATAGTCCTCCGGAAACCAGCAAAGGAGGACTATACGAATGCTAAATCGTATAGACCGATAGGCTTGTTACCAGTGATGGGTAAAATCCTGGAAAAGATGGTAGTGGGTCGAGTGAGGTGGCATCTGCACCCTAGGACACACCCCCGCCAGTTTGGCTTTATGCCCCAGAGAAGCACCGAAGACTCCCTCTATGTCCTGATGAAGTATATAAGAGACAGACTATCGGAAAAGAAAATAGTAGTCATTGTTTCATTGGACATAGAGGGAGCCTTTGACAGCGCCTGGTGGCCAGCAATCAGGGTCAGACTGGCGGAGGAAGGATGTCCAGCCAACATCAGAAGGGTTGTAGATAGCTACCTCCAGAGCAGAAAAGTTAAAGTAAGGTATTCCGGTGAAGAGGTCGAGAGATGGACCTCCAAGGGATGCGTACAGGGATCCATTGGAGGCCCAACCTTCTGGAATCTGCTCCTCGACCCACTGCTGTTCGAGCTTGACAGACGTGGCAGTCACTGCCAAGCTTTTGCCGACGACGTGGTGCTCGCGTTTGAAGGGCAAGAGATGGGCGAAATACAAAAGAGGGCCAATGAAACGCTGGCCTATGTGAAGGACTGGGGAATCCGAAACAAACTTAAGTTTGCGCCGCACAAAACCAAGGCCATGGTAATAACGCGCAAGCTTAAGTACGATTCCCCGATCCTCCACATGGGGGGCGTAGACATTGGTCTGGAAAAACAAATAAAAATACTGGGAGTCACCATCGACAGCGGGCTGACTTTCAATACTCACGTCTCCGAAGTTTGTAGAAAGGCAGTCGCCTTCTACAACAAGCTATCCCGGGCGGCGAGGCTGCAATGGGGGCTGGGGCCAGACGTTATAAAGCTGCTATATACGGCTGTCGTGGAGCCAGTAGTTTTATACGGAGCAAGTGTGTGGGCCCCGGCCTCGCGAAAACTCGGAGTGAGGAAGCAGCTCGCTGTCGTCCAAAGAGGCTTTGCGCAAAAGCTGACGAAGGCCTACAGAACCGTCTCACTAAACTCGGCCCTACTGCTCGCCGGAATATTGCCCCTCGATATACGTGCGAGGGAGAACGCCTCCTATACGAAATAAAGAGGGGATACTCTCGGCGAGTGGTGGGAGACCGAGAGGTGGAACGGCCTGTGGCCTACGGCGAGCTCGAGCACCCGGCGCAGCGGAGCATGGTCCGATATCGGTGCCTGGCGGACGGTGCAGAAGTGAACCAAATTACCAGCCAGTGCCTCTGTATATATACAGATGGCAGTAAAATACAAGACAGAGTCGGAGCGGCAATCTCAATCTGGGAAAATGCCGCCGAGACAAGAAGCAAAAAATTTAAAATGGAATCCTTCTGCACCGTCTACCAGGGCGGAACTGCTGGCCCTTCACGGAGCCACGGAGGAAGCGGTCAAAAGTGTGAGGGAAATTTGCAGCGTCCTGAGCGACTCGAGGGCGGCGCTGGACACCGTAGCAGACGGAACTTCCCTCCATCCCCTTGCGTTCAAAATTAGGAAAAATTTAAGAACATTAAAAGAACGCAACAAAATAATAAACCTATTTTGGATAAAGGCGCACGCAGGGATGGAGGGAAATGAGCGAGCAGACGAGCTCGCAAAGGACGCAGCACTTAAATCCAAAACCAAACCTCAGTATAGCAGATGCCCTGTCTCATACGTCAAGAGACAAATTAGAGCGGAGTCAGTCGATGAATGGGACAGGCGCTATACAGAGGGAGAAACCGCTTCGACCACGAAGATTTTCTTCCCTAATGTCGTGGAGGCTCATCGGATTATGAAGCAAACACCTATAGACCCGTTACTAACGCAGGTGTTCACAGGGCATGGCGGATTCTCCGAATACTTGCATAGATTCAAGTGTAAGGAGAGTCCGGCATGCATCTGCGATCCAACGGAAAGTGAGTGTGTAATGCATGTGCTGACTAAATGCCCGGTGCATTTGCGTGAAAGAACTGAACTAGAAATAGAACTAGATATAGAAGTTAAAATAGAGAATATACATATAATTATAGCGGAAAAAGAAAGTAGAAATAAATTCATAAAATACTGTAAAGAAATAGCAAATAGAGTAAGAAATAGAAATAAGTAGTAAATAGTTGAACTAAATAATGTAAGATAATATTACATATATTTAGTAACACAGCAAATAGCGATAAGAATCTAGAAATAATTGAAAATAGGAAGATAAGCAGTAGAAAATAAGATATAGAAAATAAAAAGTAGATAGCTATAGTAGAATGTAGTAAAAACAAAAAGATGGATAGAAGATGAAACAAGAAAGTCTCACAAAAGGGATCAGTAAGAACCATGGCCCAAAAGAGCAACGCTCTTAAACACTAAAACCACAAAATATTATATAAAAATGTAGAAAATAAAGCAGAAAAGAAAGTCTCTATTAAGTGTAGGGGAATTAGAAAAAAAAAAAAAAAAAAAAAAAAAAAAAAAAAAAACCTAACCTAAACCTAAACCTAAACCTAAACCTAAACCTAAACCTAAACCTAAACCTAAACCTAAACCTAAACCTAAACCTAAACCTAAACCTAAACCTAAACCTAAACCTAAACCTAAACCTAAACCTAAACCTAAACCTAAACCTAAACCTAAACCTAAACCTAAACCTAAACCTAAACCTAAACCTAAACCTAAACCTAAACCTAAACCTAAACCTAAACCTAAACCTTCCTTCCTTCCTTCCTTCCTTCCTTCCTTCCTTCCTTCCTTCCTTCCTTCCTTCCTTCCGTCCTTCCTTCCTTCCTTCCACCTAGCTTTAAGTTCGACATCACTCGTAAACTCGGCAACATCAAGATCCTTAGAGAACAAGTTTTTGATTTCGGACACAAAATATTAATTATGCGATGCGTCTTGGTGAAATAGCTGAAAAACGTCAAACCATTTAGGCTTTTTATTAGTGACACATAACTATAAACAGAAAACTGCTGACACAAGACTAACCTTTCTTAATTATTTAAATTGATAATTATATAAATGTATCATGTAGGTACACTAATACTGTTGGTCTGTTTGGCGAACCTGATACATATTTCTTTCTTTAGGCGGAAATAATGTTCACAGTTTTATTTTGAATATAAATAGATACTTATAGGTAGGTAGTATGGTTATAACTTTAATACTTTTTTTTTTTTTTTTTTTTTTTTTTTTTTTTTTTGTCGCTCTTATAACAAATAAATACTATTATATAAAGCTGAAGAGTTTGTTTGTTTGTTTGTTTGAACGCGCTAATCTCAGGAACTACCGGTCCAAATCGAAAAATTCTTTTTGCGTTGGATAGCCCTTTATTCGCGGAGTGCTATAGGCTATATATCATCACGCTATACCCAATAGGAGCGGAGCAGTTATGGCTCATCTCAGGAAATACCGGTCCAAACTGAAAAATTCTTTTTGTGTTGGATAGCCCTTTGTTCGTGGAGTGCTATAGGCTATATATCATCACGCTATACCCAATAGGAGCGGAGCAGTAATGGCTCATCTCAGGAACTACCGGTCCAAACTGAAAAATTCTTTTTGCGTTGGATAGCCCTTTATTCCTGGAGTACTATAGGCTATATATCATCACGCTATACCCAATAGGAGCGGAGCAGTAATGGCTAATCTCAGGAACTACCGGTCCAAACTGAAAAAAAAAAAAAAAAAAAAAAAAAAAAAAATCTTTTGCGTTGGATAGCCCTTTGTTCCTGGAGTGCTATAGGCTATATATCATCACGCTATGACTAATAGGAGCGGAGCAGTAATGAAACATGTTGCAAAAACAGAGAAAATTATTAGTTTTGAGAGCTTCCGTTGCCTGCGCTGCGTAAACGGTTAAAGTTATGCAACAATGATGTATGACGGGATTGTTCCTCTTAAAAAGTTCTAAAAAATATATTATAAAACAAAAGTCCCCCGCTGCATCTGTCTGGCTGAACGTGTTAAACTCAAAAACTACCCAACGTATTAAGATGAAATTTGATATGGAGATAGTTTGAGACCCTGGGAAGAACATAGGCTTCCGGGAAACTACTACTTTTATAACGGAAAACTTTAGCCTGAAAAACTTTATAACGCGGGCGGAGCCGCGGGCAAAAGCTAGTAACAAATAAAAGGTATAATGATTTGTTATGTTTACGCGAATGTTAGACTAATGTAAAATAAAAAAAAATAAAAAAAAAAAAAAAAAAAAAAAAACCCGTGACCTGTTGGTTTTATAGGGCGAAATATAAAAAGATTAGCCGTGAATTGTTCGATAACGTTTTATTTTTACACACCACAAAATGACAAGAGAACGTCCGGACGGCGTAGTGCCGAACCAAGAAGAAAGTTGCCAGTTTAAAAATATATTTGTTCATAATAAATCTAACATGACCATGAAGGCTGCAAAGTTTTCGAAACGTTGGAAGACAAATAAAATAAAAAAACGCGATAGAATCCGGAAAATTAGTTTAAAATTAATAGGTACTTATATTTGAGGTTAACGGAAGGAGAATTATCTATGTTTATTATTCGATTTTATGAATATTTCTATTATTCACGCATAATAGATAATTTTGTAAGTATGTTAATTTCGAATCAAGATAATTCGCTGTCTTAGTTTTTGTTTTCCGATAAAATGCCCGCGATACGTTAACAGATGCTTTGTTTTTTTTTATTTTTACACCGTGTTAACTTTTAAAATTTTTCACCCTTCGCCACTGTTGTCGAGGCGCACCATTTGTTTCCTAAACTGAGAAGTCAGCTACGTTGTCAGTTCGACATATTAGTAAGTAACAAAGTAAGTCTAAGCAAAATACCGGGTGTAAGGGTAACGCTATCGAAAACGAAGACAGCGCGATCGAATGATCACTATTTTACTCGACTTTTGTAAAATATATATACTGCGTCACGTATGAATAGATAAATGAAACTATTATTTAGAAAAGAAAAAAAATTAATGTCAATATTATAAAAATATCGTAAGTTGAACACTCGCATCAACTGACGGATCAACGATCGGGCACGGCCGGTGCGGGCGCAGCGCGGCGCGGCGTCCGCCGGCTTGTCGGCATTTCCTTTGTAATTTGTACGCAGTACCTACGAGCTGCAAATTTACCAATGCAACTACCCCGACCAAGTGCACAAAATCTCATCTACAGAACTTTTTACCTACTTACAATTATTTTGGTAATTAATTAGTCCATCGAATGCGCTAGTTATCTCACATTAAGTTCAGTCATTGGAAGTTGTCGTATTACCATGTAGGTACGTAAATGTTACTTATTCTTAACAAAACAGTGCGTGATTGAATTAAAAACGAAGCGTGAGCATTGTGCATACTGATACGGTTTAGGTGTTGTGATGTGGTTGGTCGTGTTTGCGTGTCAGTGTGTTTAAATTATGGCTATCGTTCCATATTGGGTTTTATGTACTTAAATAATTTAGTGCAAATCAAGCTTTTGAGTTGTAGTGTAGTCTGAGCTTATTTAAAATACTTGATCACGTGTTTAAATTATGGCTATCGTTCCATATTGGGTTTTATGTACTTAAATAATTTAGTGCAAATCAAGCTTTTGAGTTGTAGTGTAGTCTGAGCTTATTTAAAATACTTGATCACGTGTTTAAATTATGGCTATCGTTCCATATTGGGTTTTATGTACTTAAATAATTTAGTGCAAATCAAGCTTTTGAGTTGTAGTGTAGTCTGAGCTTATTTAAAATACTTGATCACAGACGAAATGTCCGATTCATCATCGTGCAGCAACACAAACGCGTTCAATACACAACAGCGTAATACCTGTGTAGGAAATGAGCATAACATAGTGTACTTATTGTCCCTTAGTCGACGTAGTAGACGCAACTCTCCTCACAGCGTCGTCGCGGCCGCGGAGCGACGCGCCGCGCCGGCGCGGCGGCACCTTTGATGTCGCGTCTCGCACGCAATCGCTTTGCAATAGTCACGGAGGCCGTTCACGAGCACAATAACTATCACAGTCATACGCAAGGGTCGCCTAACTAACACACTACACTAATAACTTTAAACAGAACTACATTTTTAATGTTCGTAAGCCGAACGTTAGGCAGCCAAATTGTCGCCGGGGTATATTATTTGAGTGCCTCGTCGGGGTAGGAAGAATAAAGCCAAACCACCGAGTTCAGAATGAATATTAATACACTGACTAAACACTAGGTACAGCATAAGATGTGTAGGCTTAAGCATACGCGTCACTGCCGCGCGCGCATCCACCCCGAGCAAAAACTATTTGGACACTAAGGCAGCGCGGGGTGAAGCGCCCGGGCGCGTCAGGAGCCGGCCGGCGGGATAGCAACGTAGCGGCGCGCTATAAGATAAATAATGAATCATACCTAGATTATACGAAATATGAGACTGTAAAATAAAATATTATTTAAGTATAAAAAAAATATGAACAGCTAGCTTACGTATTAATATTTTATCAGCTGCTTGCGCCAATAATGCCGTATAATTATTGTTCAATTAAGTAATACAAATCACAATAACTTTCTTTTAACGTTTTTACGTGATGTTCGAATTTCAAGATAAGTTTTGAGCTGCGTTATGTAGACTTGAATTTGGATTGTGTAAAATAATTTATAATTTGTTATCAACAATAGTGCGGTGGTTGGTAACACAAACATCGGTGTTTCCATACCTCTCTCTGTAGGTTCATAACGCTAAAGCGGCGTTTCCGCGACATTCTGCATAAATGAAAATCATATCGGCATAGTCCGAAGCGGAATAATTGTATTGCGGCATTGTAATAAATGGAAAATAAAACTTGGTATTCGAAAACTAAGTAAGCGTTTAATTTAACAATTGAACTTATTCTACGTAACGTGTTCAATATAGCACAATTTACAGTTTAAGAGGCCCGGCCGGCCCGATGCAGAGGTGCGGCGGCGCGGCGCGGCGCATCAAAAGCGACGATAGGTACTTTTGCGCAATTGAGTGACTCGTATGACGTCACAGGACAGCGGTGGCACATTGATCAGTGAGCTTTAAAATGTACCGGTTTCATTAAGATCGCGAAACAGAAACATTCAAAATTTAAATCCAGATCATATCTGGATAAATATTATTTTTTCCTTTCTCACATGTTTGCATTTTTTTATCTTACGTAATTCTAATGTACTGCTTCATGGCTGTCATTTCGAAGGCATATGGAATAACACGTGTATTGATTTGTACGGTAAAAAAATAAATAAAAAAAAATGAATGTTTTTCAGTTTTGGGAAAGTTACAACTAGGGTTGCCACCTTTTTTTTGAGCAAATTAAGTACATCGGTAAATTGAATGTAGAAAGAAAAGTACATGGTGTCAAAATAAAGTACAAATGATTTCTTCTTTATTATTTTGCTTATAAATATATATTATATTTGGGAACTTTTAACAAATAAAATTAATATTTTATTTGTTAAAAGATTTTTATTTTTTTTTGTCTCGTAATTTAATATTCTACATCACAAAATTTAATATTTCTCTGTGAATGCTGACGTAGAAGGAATCGACAACAAAAATGAATTTAATGCCTACAATTAAAAAATATATACCATCAGGCTTATCAAATACTTGCTGCCATTTTTGTACTATTAATTACCGTTGTTTTACGCAAAAATTCTTACGAACAACCCTAGAGGAATCATAGTGTTGAATGTGCAGGTCGCACAAAAAGGAAAAGGCGCTTTAACTTATTAGAAAGCGTATTTAATGTGTCATACATTAAAACAAAACTAAATACGGAGGTGCAAAGGGCGAACGGGTGCCGCGGGTTAGCAAAACGGCGGCCCGCTGTCGACTAAAAAAAAAAAGGAACAGCCTAGGTGACTCGCGGCCCACGCGCCGCGCGCCGCCCGGGAGTCCCGCCCCGCGCCTCTTGCACCCCCCCTTACATATTATTATTTTTGTGTCGCTACCACATAGCATGGTAAATAAAGTATTTTCGCGTACTTTATTGTTCTTATAAAGTATAGAGTACAATTGCCCGAAAAAATGTACAATACTTTATTATAAAGTACGGGTGGCAACCCTAGTTACAACGCAGTTAAAATAAAGGCAGTGATGAGCTGGCAACGTGTTTATACCGGTGCAAGGATTGTAAAACTAGCGATGATAACTTGTAACAATGAATGCAATTAAAAAATTTGATACATTAACGAAAAACAGAAATCTGTGTTTACATTTCTCACCTTTAAAGATAAACTATTACTAAACGTTTTCTTTTTTTGTTATTTGAAATTATTATACATAAGAAGAAGAAAAAAGTTATATTTTGCTAGCGGGATATATTTTATTTCCGCCCGGATAGCGACCATGATACACAAGGCGTTAAAACCCGCCACAGTGGGCCACGTAAGTGTCGCGTTCTGGGATCAGCCTGTGCACATCCTGTTCCAACAGGCCGGCATAATTATGCCGACTATCAAGGGGTAATCATCTCGTCAGTCGACATTCTATTAGAATACTTACCAACAGGTAAAGTGGAGTTACTGCCGTGACAATATAAGTAATAATAATAAAAAAATTAAAGGTAAATAATATCAATCTAAGTAGTTGTGTAAATATTTACTTATATATTTCGGTCACAATATTCATTGGCACTAGAAGGTGGACAGGCGCCTTGATAATGGTCACAAGCACTCGCTGGAACTCACTTAGGGCCGTATTAATATATCCAACTTAGTCTCGCTCTCAAGTGCGATATCAGATGAGACGCTGTCAAATTAAAATCCGCAATTAAAAATCTTCGCTAACGTTACTTGAAAGCTTGATATTATAGCGGTTACATAATTATTTTTAAAGAGGTCTGATCAATTAAAACGACGCCGACTCAGGTAACTGATACTCAAGTGGCATCTCAATATTGTTTATTAGTTATGTTCCCCCTGCACTGGCGATAAAGATTTCGGCTTGATGTCCAACGCGCCGATATTTCATTTGTTCCTCGATGTCTATTGGCTTATACGTGTGGAGCAGCTTCACATTTCGTTCAATTTACGCGAGCCACGCCACCGTTCATCTGTGCTCACGACTCGTGCCGTTTGTTGTGTGGTGTTCAGAGCTGCACGCTGATCCAGTTGTAGTGGTGGGAGACCCGCGTATGCACGGACGGGTACCCGGACGAGCAGCCGAACGGATGCATGAACGATATCACGCCGATCTGACGAACAACACTTGTATGAACATGGTTAAAATTAAAAAAAAAGATGTAATGTTTCTCGATTAGCCTGTATAAGATTTCAAACAGGCGGGTATTATGTCGACTGGTGAAGATCTTCTCTCGCCAGTCGACACTTTGTCTGGACGTTTCTTCGCTTACGATTAAGTACAAGTGTAGCAAAGACACTGTTGTTTCAATAAAAATAGATGTCACTAATCTATCCTTTTAAGTCCAGAGCCTAGTGATGATCTAATATTATTTATAAGTGGGTAAAAACTCCGCTAGTTACTTTGGCACCACGTATAACTCACTGTTACTCACTGTAGCTAGCCTGAGCTGCACATACCATCATGGTGCAGTATTATTTGGAAGTATTCCTGTACTAGGTGTAAATCATTGATTCCCAAAGTGGTCCAGATGAACCCCCAGGGGTCCCCGGGAGACTCGAACAAGGTCTACGTTGACGTGACCATAAAAATGGGGGTTCCCGAAAACTTATTTGATTGGACAATAAAGAAATAAAATGTTGACTTGAGTTCACCTCAAGGTACATCTCAATCAATGTAGGCAAATAATATTGATAGGGATCGTAAGGCACGGTGACCCCAACATAATACAAAAATAGCCCCCGAAACCGCAAAATGTTGAAAGGGGTCTATGAGAAATTGGGAACCTCTGATGTAACTCATACGTCAAATATATGGACGTCAGTTATCAACAATTGCAGTGGAGTGGTCCGCGGTATGGCTCACCAACATCTCGTCTCCTGGCTCCTTGAGCGCGAGCGGTCCGCCGTCGTCGCCGGGACACGCGCCGAGTGCGCCTGCGCCGGCGGTGCACACGTGCTCCGGCTTCACCGCCGAGCCGAAGTACCGCGCGCACATCGCGTTACTCAGCACGGGCACCAGCGCGTCGTGCGCCGATTGTGTCGACGATTCTGATACAATAATAAACACATTCACGATCCCCGGAGGCGTAGGTAATGGCTTCAGGCATAGCCATATATGAAAATGTACAGCTGTAATGTTTTCAAGTTAATATCAAGTAAAATTCAAAATATATTGATATAAAATTAATTATGAAAATTGTTTTAAATTCGATGCGCTCTCACGACTAGACTACTGAACGGATTTTAATTAGATTTTGTACAGAGGAAGCTTAATCAATAATCAGGAAGAAATAATTTGTCTTTTCTTTTAATTAACTAAATCTATACATAATATTATAAATCAAAGTCCTCTTTACTGTCTGTGTGCTATCAGTTTTTTCAAAATCTACTGAAAGGATTTTTATGAAATTTGGTATGAAGCTAGTCTAAGACCTACTGCCCCGAGGCTATTCTTGAGCGCTTGGTCTCCACACCGAATGCACGCCAATGCACGGGGGTACATTTGCCGCGACCCTAGGCACACAGCTCGTGCGTATGCCTCTTGGTTGCTAAGTTCACATTGAGGTCTGTCTAAGGGTTCACGAACATGTCCCTTCCCTTCCTTCCAACCATCCTAATAACTCCTGCTCCTTCCTCTTCTCTTCCTTCCCTCTATCCCCTCCCTTCTGCCTCCCGGGCCCTAAGACCGTGTAGCTGCAGACTGCCAGCGAACCTTCAGCTGGCGTCTCTAGTGATAGCGGTAGGGCTAACCAACTCCTCATGGGACTGCCGTGGTTGCTAAGCCGGGGGATCGCTTGTACACCGTTAGCAGGGTACCCCCGGTGATAACCACGGCAGCTCCCCAAAAAAAAAGTCTAAGACCTAGGGACGGTTATAAACTTTCTATAGCGGGACTTTTATCCTAAAAAAACTTTTCCACGCGGGCGAAGCTCCGAGCAAAAGTTGTCATAATTCTACGTGTGCAAAGTTAGTTGTCACCTGTACTAGTCCTCCCAAAGCCGATGATGTGCGCCGTGTAGCCGGCGAAGGATTCAGAGCCCGACGCGAGTCTGATGGGGCGGATGAGTTCTGCAAACACAGTGTGAAACATATACAGTCTTACTTATAAGCTTGTTTTAGCGTTAAGAGGTGGTTAAGAATTGCTCAAACAGCTGTCAAACATCACCGGTTTCCTATTTTAATCCTTAAGAGGCAAGATGGCGGGTTTTGCCTTACAGCTGATCGAGTAAATTTGTATTTTAACTAAGCATAGCTTTGCGAATTTTTTATAAGTAAGACTAATAATGTCTAGTCAATATAATTACTTGGAGTTAATGCTACTCGTCACATAAGTATAAACAGATTAAATACAAAAGTCACACACTTATCTAAGCTTACAAATGAATGCTAATAAAAGGTTACTGTCTACATTAGCTGTTTAATACTATGAATGTTATAAATGGATTTGTAACTTGTGAACCTTCACCATATTGAGCCAGCGTGAGTATTGGGCATCATAATAATAATAATAATAATAATAATAATAAGTTTATTCAGTAACAAAAAAGAAACTCAGTTACATAATATTTTCGAGATTGAAGCTTTCTAGTAAGTATAAAAATACTTGTGTCAGAAAACTTCGCTCCTCCATAACAATAATATACTTAACAATATTGAGTAATGTGTGCAAGCGTAATCATAACTATTTAAACAAGATAAAATTGAAAATTATAAAATACAAAAACAAAATGCGCAGACGCGCGCACGCGCGCCTGTGTGTGTGTGTGTGTGTGTGTGTGTGTGTGTGTGTGTGTGTGTGTGTGTGTGTGTGTGTGTGTGTATGTGGGTGTGTATGTGGGTTAGTGTATGAACTTATTCCAATACTTGAAATAGAGCTTCAGTCTCTTCATAATCTTTATTGATTAACCATTTCGTCACAATATTTTTACACTCATATAGATTCATAGGGTAGATATTTATACTTTTATTAATTGTGTTATATAAACGGGCAGAACTATTTAAAAATTGGATACTAGCAAATTTTGAATTAACTGCATGCACCACAGCCACATTGTCTCTTCTTCTTCCACTTTCTTTATTTGGATCATAAAATAATGCTTTATGTGTTTTTAGGATGCTTCGAAGAATATATAGCTTCCTTACACTGAGTATACTACTCTCTGCATATAACATATTAGTAGGATACCTATATGGCTTAAAAACATGACCCTAATCAAAGCTCTTTGTGCCCTTTCAAGATCTAAGAATCTTATTTTAGCTGCACCACCCCAAATAGGTATACAATAGCCTAATACTGACTCAGCCAAAGCAGTATATATTTTTAATAATAATGTGTTTGAAGCTACATGTCTTAAAGTCTTAAATATCCATATAAGTTTTCTAATTTTGTTACTTAATGCCTCTAACTGAGGGTACCATGATAATCTTTCATCTATTATGACACCTAAATATCTAATGGAACTAACTTTATAAATATTAGGACAACAACAATTTTCGGTATGCTTATCTAAGGTGTTATGAATACGTAGAGTGAAATCACTGCCAGGTTGTGTATTTCTATAGAGAGAATAACACATAAAGTTGGTTTTTTGGGAATTAAGAGTTAGAAGGTTAGACTTAAGCCAAAGCGCGATTTTAGCAAGTCCCTGTTCTGCTTTTTCCCTAACATTTTCCCATGTCGTGCATCATGAATCATAACATCTTATATCTCAGGGTAGCGAGCGTAGAGTGCCGCGCAGAACTTCAGTTCTGTATGGTTGTTACTGATTATGGGAGCGCATATTGCTTGCCATCAGGCGAGCATGCTATCTTGTCATTCAAATTCAATAAAAAGAAAACAAAAAAACATGTAAAAGCTTTTGCTATATTATTTTTAGTATATTTTTCCGATATTCATTTTTTTTGCACCTGCCTATACTGCCTATATTGTTTCATCTCTGCATCACCGAAAGGATAACTGATAGACAGTGCCTTTATGCATTTATGTATAGAAAGTGTGTAAATAAATAAAATCCACTCACCAGTAGTCTGCACAAACGGTATCGTCAAAACTGCGATGTTGTTCTCGGTGAAGGCGTTATAGTTGGGGTGCACGGCGATGGCTGTGGCGTTGACCCTAACCCCGTCGTAGTTGATCCGAGTGGTCCCCAGCGCCACCAGCAGGGCGCGCGCCGTGTTCACTCCATCGTACCAACACGCAGCGGCGGTGAGCACGCGCGTGTTGGACACCAACACCGCGCTGCAGGTTGAGCGCTTGTCTGACTTGAGCGTTATTAGGAGACCCGCCTGTGGGGATGATTTTTTGTGAGAAGATACATGTGATACTGCCCGCTCTAACCTCTTTATTCGTAGACGTATTTTATCTAAGGACGGAGCATTGCTGTGATTGCAAGTCTGTTTCTTAGTACTAACGGCATGGCAGCCTTCGCAGTGCGTAGACATAGGGCCGTTGTGATTGGCTAATATTGAGGAATAACTTGCATCTAGTTGGCTGTCAGATAAACAAAGCTGAGAAACAGACTTGTTATCACAGCAATGCTCCGTCCTTAGATAAAAAAGGTCTATGAATAAGGAGTACGACCCAAACCTTATCTATAAAAGTCCCATTTCTAATAATGGGATAGTATTTTTCATACAGTCAAGGAAGTGACTCCATATTATTGTAAGTAGAGTGAAGTACAAAGCGTTTACTAACGAGAGACGATTATCCCTCGCCATTCGAAGTCTGATCCCGGAACGTCTGTAGTGCCACTATCGTATGACAATTTATTGTGTACATTTTGTTTAAAATTTGTTTTACTAAAATAAAAATTTTTTTTTAGAATAACCCTAACAAAAAATAAAAAAAAGTCACTCACAAAAAATTTATGCTCGCCGAGGTACGGCGTCTGTCCGCCCGCCACGCGGCCCACGCGCACCTCCGCAGCGAGGAGGCGCTGCGCGAGCGGCACGCCCACACGCTCGTGGTAGTTGAACGCGCCGGCCGGGACTCCCGTGGGAGTGGGGAGCGGGGAAGGAGCGGAGAGGATCTTCAAACCCTCCGCCGAGGCGACCAGCAGGATCACAAGCAACATGGCGGAGTCACTCGATGTATTAGTGAATTGTATTTGAATATAAGTGACTGTTGAATTGAGCAGTATTTATACCATCTGAAGGGCTCTTGAGACGTGTGTTATCATTGGGCTATAGCTCGTGGCTTTGCCTGCTGACGTAGTTGTATTGCTGAGGTCTCGGGTTCGAAACTCCGGTCGGGGTAAAGTGATTTTGAATATTTCTGGTCTGTGTCAGTCGGGAATTATGTCCAGTAAATGGAATTCGCTAACCTTGAGTAGAAGAAAGTGTGGCGGTATATACCTGCACATGTATAACTTTTCTCGACAAGTATAATATATCTTATATTGTGTAATAAAAAAGTTATACTCCCTGTTTCGTCTGAGATGAACGAAATAAGGTCTTGGCAAGAAGTAATAATTAAGACCTTGGATTCTTCAGAATCTACTTTAATGATTGAACACAATAAATTTTTGATTATGACTAGCGCGTACGTCGATCGCGGTCAAAATGAAGTATTGCCTTTTTTATGCGGGTGGAAGTAAGAAAAAAATATATTTATACAATTATCGAATAATGAAATAACAATTCACTGGAAAGTCACAGATTGCGGCTTTAATGCGATTAGGTGCGTCAACACTCCCTGTACGCATAACATATATCCTATTGCAATTTATGTCACAGGTGTTATTATAATTCATTGAAAATAGGCTTCTATTAAAATAAAAAATACAATCGACTCAGTAATATTAGGTGTAATGAGTAATAAGTTGTACGGACAAACTTTTCCCCTTTTGTATGTAGATGATAAATTAAGGCCCTTCTCGGGGAACTCCGAGAACATGAAATGTTAGTGAGTACATACAAGTACTATAATCATTTTGTTATCTGTTACAGTCCTTGTGTAAATAATCTGAACAAAAGCTTTGATAACCGATGTTAATAAACGACACCGACGGATACATAGCGAAAATAGTCCAATCACAACAGACTTTGTCGCCTTCACAACCACCACTACAACTACTGTAAGACGCAGTGGCATTGTTTGACACCGAGCAGTGACGCTCGGCGAGTCTCAGGGAACAACAAAATATCTTTAAAAAGCTGTAAAATTTTATTCTTTTCATAATTAGGTGTTTATGATCGAGAGAAGTTATATTTGTGTTTTGAGCCAAAGAATAATCAAAATTTACTTTACTATAGTCAAAAATAAATTGTAGTTCAAGGTGTTGGATGGTATTGCTACTTTTTATGGGCGGTCAAATCGCTCACCATCTGACCAGCGGCTTGCTCGTCCCGTCAGTTATAGTATCCCAAAAGATGAGGAGAGAAACGTTTAAAAATCTACACATTTAAATAGTCCTGTCTCTTTGAAAATTATCGCTATTTTCAACATTTCCTTCGAAAAACACGAAAGCAACAAAATATAAGTGTTTTAAAATATGTAACAGATTAGCAAGCTAAAGTGGCAGTGTGCAGGGCACATAGCTCGCCGATGTACCTAGAAGGTTCTGGAGTCAAGGCCACGAACTGGCAAGCACAGCGTCGGACGTCCACCCACGAGGACAGATGACCTCATAAACGTCGCACGAGATCGCTGGATGCGGGCTTACAATAGGTCGATCTGGAAATCTTTGGACGAGGCCCATGTTCAGCAGTGGACCTCCTGCGGCTGATTATGATGATTTAACAGTCATGTTACCAATTGACATTTTCAAGTCAGCCGGCTTTAAGACGAACAAAAAATGGCAGCTATTTTTTCAATTCTTATTCTGGTCTAATTCTAACAATAGGTATACTCAGATATTGATTTTGTATCCATGTTGCTTTAAATTAATTAAATTCAATACGTCTGCCACTACTTTTAATTCTAATATCGCATTTGTTCCTTGTGACCAACGGCATGCCTAGTTTTCCCTTTAGAAGCCACTTGGCTAAAAGTGGAAGCGAAGTTGGGAGCGTACGTCTTGGTTTGACAAACAAAATATAAACACTTGATAAACTATTTGTATTTCACTCCAAGTTATCAAACACTTACTACCTTATCAATAATCAGTTTTGACTAATGTTTTGTCATATCATGACTCACAACCATCGATATGCGTACTACGTACTAGATCTGACGTTCCGTACTATCATTGTGTTTGACTCAACTGTACTGCAATCCGTACACCTGATTAGTATGATTTCAACATTGATAGCGTGTGATTATATACGGAGTGGCACTTATGATATAATAACTCGAGTCTAAGTGTAAACCTATGTGAATAAAAATATTAGTCAAATAAGTAAAATTATTTGTTGTTCAAGTGAATAAATAGGTTATAACAGTGGCGTTTTGGTTGTCATTTTAGTTCACATTTTGAACAAATAGTTTATATGGACGTTCGTGTCTATAGAATATACATCAATGCTCACAACTGATTAAGTGTAGGTGCCTTGGCGGCGTAGTTGTACTGCATGCACGGTACGGTAGCGCTCTGAGGTTCTGGGTTCGAAGCCCAAGTCGGGCAATGATATTTGGGTTTTTCTGCTCAGTATCCCGGAGTCTGGAATTTGTGCCCGATATGATATGCTCGCTCCCTATCGCATCATGGGACGGAACACATTTGACGAAAAGTCTGTATTTCGACCATTGTAGCATGAATCACTGCAGATCTAACATCACGTCTTAGCGCGACGAGCGCAGTTTTTATTGCTTTGAATAACGAGACGAGCTTGCCGTTCTGATGGTAAGCGATACCTATAAACAGTAGAAACACCAACACCTTGAATTACAAAGTGTTTGGTATTCCACTGCGCTCGCCATCCTGAGACATGAGATGTTTCATTATGTCCAGTAGTTACACTGACTACAATGTCAAACCGGAACACAAGTGACTACACACTGCTTGACAGAAATGGACATTGGTGTGGTACCTACCCAGGACTCTCACATATGAGAGACCTACCAGT
Source organism: Manduca sexta (assembly GCF_014839805.1). Lineage (NCBI taxonomy): Eukaryota > Metazoa > Arthropoda > Insecta > Lepidoptera > Sphingidae > Manduca > Manduca sexta. Next base: position 596,923 of record NW_023595440.1, on the reverse strand, counting down.
GAGTGCCACACAGTACTTCAGTATTGTTAATATTCATAGATCGTATCGCTTACCATCAGGCGAACAATTCGTCTCGTTATATAGTGGTGAGATGGTAGGTGGTAGGTGGTGGTAATAAAACAGCGTTGTATCATACATTGTATATTACGTAGGTACAGTGGTGACTAGCGTGACGTCACGACCCGCGCCCTGGCCGCGTACAGCTCACATTCTTCTTACATTATAAAGAGCACTTCACGAAGAGTGATATACTGCCGTGCTAAGTGCAAAAGCGGTATCAGGCAAACATTATTTCTAGATAATCGTAGTTTTGTGAATATATTTTTATTTATTTGAACAGCCAACAAAACATACATCATACATAGTTTTTTTTAACAATTCCGTAAGTAATTGCTGCAGTGCTGTATTAATTACAGGCTGTCGCAGCATGAACATATTAATACATAACAATAAACAATTGGCTGCACCATAAGTGCAGTATATATTTTTGTATGTAAAACTGAGATAGAGAAACTCTTCTAAGGTTTTCTTAACAAGTTCTAAACAAGATACCGTTATTTAGATAAGTTCATTGGATGGGTATTTCTTTAAACTATCTGATGACTAAAAATCAAGATTTTGATTTTTTTTGAGATCGCTTTTGAGCTTAGCACGGCAGAATAACATTCTGTAATAAACTATTTTTATTGCAATATTTTATTTGAATGTTATATGTTTGTGTACTACAGTGTGGGAGCACCATTATACAAGTGGAGTCTAGTTTTAATAACATACTGACAGCTAAAATGCATAATGCATATTTTTGCGACATTCCAGTTTTATACATATTTGAAATCAACATTTTTTTCTGTAAAAAAAAATCCTGAAGTCAAAAAGCCGTTCATACGTCGATGTTGAATAGCTATCCGTTGTTCTTCAATCACTACATAATACCATCTTCAAACCCCCAATTGGTTTTTAGAAATGATCTTTTAATATCAATAAGGTATTTGACTGTTTGATTTTATATGTAACAGCAATAAGTACAAAATAGAAATCCTTCTGTGAAAACAGCATTAAAATTCGATAACAAATGAGGCAGTAATTCAAGTTTCTAATATTGCTATGTCCAGGAGTGGGGATATCTCTCTATCTCTTTCTTTCGTACGCATCCTTATTCCCGATGACGTCACATGCCAGTATTTCGGCCCTTTCTTATCTTTGACACTTACCCCTGCTATCTAAATTCAATGGCGTTCTTTTAGCTGATTTCTTCTGATTTAGAATTTATTAACCGACTTCAAAAAAAGGAGGAGGCTATCAATTCGACGTGAATGTTTATTTGTTAAAGTATTTATCTAGCTTAACCAGCAATTTTAATTAGGCACTGACTCCAAAATTGGTATACAATATATACCTGTTATGTGAAATTATTTTTTGGTTTCGAGTGGTTTTTGAAGACGGTTTAATTTTTTGTTAAAATTATTTTTATACGACGTACATATTTTATAAAAGTTATAAATAAATGAGTCAAATACCCTATTAACTCAAATTATTCTACACGAGGTGTGGCGGCGGGTCTGACTCTCCATGGGTCGTATTACAATTATCGTCTCACTTAACCTACGTCTAATATATTAAACGACATAAGGGCCCGTACACACGCATTTACAAATTGTTTTAACGCAACAAAAACACAATGCAACATTAACTGACTAAAGCGACATTTTATTGCGACACTAGGTTACATACATATTTAAAATCAGCACTATTTTCTATTTTTCATGCATATTTAAATTTAGCTCTTTTTTTGTTTTTAACCTAAAAATGTTTGAAAAAAAAATATCGCTTATGTTAATCAGCTTTTCAACCATCGATATACATTCGACAAGGTATTTTTTTTTACTTACTTTATATAAAGAAAAAAATGTGAACAAGCCCTTAGGCAAAATAAACGGAAGACGTAAAATATACAAAGGCTCATATAATCTTAAACTATTACAATATTAATCCCACAGTCGTATACCTTGCTACGTAGTTACGCCGCGTACTGTAAATTTTCGACAATTAAAGCCTAATTTAAATGGAGCAATTATGTTGACTCGCACGTGCGATTTTTTAAGACATAAAAAGTTGCCTCGTCTGTACATGCGCATGCGCCTGGTTTAAACAATGACAGTCTAACCATTTTCCCCCTACTTGCCAGCACGAGCTGGTTACTTCGGTTTGTACCTTGTATTCATTATAAATTTTATCCCTAATTTAAAATGTCCATAGTTATGTAAGTAATTTTAATAGTTGTTTAGAAATAATAATAATTATTGTTATGCTTTGTTTTGACGTATCATAAGTGCAACTTTGTTCGCTTACGTGATAAATAAAGTATTTTATTTATTGCCATTGCTAGTAATAATTGCTCCGTCTTAACGAGGCTTAAGTGTTTATTACGAAGTAATACGTCATGGTGTCTAAAATGGCGGCGTAAATTACGTCACTTCCGTTGTAAAAGGCACATAAACTCCAACATTTCAATAATTCAATGCACTAATATATTCAGGAAATAGTTTCTTATGTTTACGCGAATGTTAGACATTAAAATTAAACTATTTGTCCTGTTTTATTGCGGTTTATATTTTCATTTTCTCAGGAAAATACACGCCTTTTATCTAAGAGGTAGGCAGATGTACAACTGAAGAACTTCTCGCTCATGTGGCACGCCTAACGCCGCGCCGTATCGAGCACGAACTATAATCACAGTTTTTTTAACATTGGTACGCTATCTTGGCCTGAGATTCGAATCTATTGTTCAAGATTGACAGCCTTAAAACTGATGGTAAATAAAAAATAAATGTAGAAAGAGAATAGAAAACATTAAGTCATTTAAAATATCTGAGGAGTTTCAAATATTTCGTCATTTATATATAAGGAGTTATTGCAAAAACTTACGCAAAATATTTTTTAATTTGCATTGAACATTGTTTCGTAAGTTACACAAAAAACATGAACTCGTTGGGTAAATTAAATTGAACATTTCGTATATTTGTTACGAAGCAATTTTTTTTAATAATTGTTTTCCTTCTCCTGAATATATTGAGTGCTGACTTTTCCATCAAGTTAGACCCGTCTACTTTCCTAGGTGGTAGTTGTTACAATATAAAATAATATCAGGTATATATTGCTTATTTTCCAGTCTATGATATTATCAGCCAGTTTTAGAATAATCAAAGTTTACTTTTCGTGAAACATGGCCGTAAGGTAAAGTTTTGTGTAAGTTTTTCTTGCGTAAGTTTCTTACGTAAGTTTTACACGTAAGATATTTGTTACGAAATTTTACTGTAACCAGCTTTAAAGGCTGCTTAAGTCAGTATTTTTTTTTCATAAATATTTTACGTAAGAAACTTACTTAAGTAAATATTACAATTATATCTCTAGCTGATATTCATTTCAAAAGATCTTATATAAATTATAAACAAAATGTTATTGTCATATTATATTGTTTAAATATAAATTGTGTTATTGCAAGTAAAGGGAATTAAAATATTTCCCTTTTATATTGCTATAATTCATATATTGAAATGTTTATATTGTACGCTGCCGAAATTCCGTTGGCTCCTTGACCGAAACTACGATATTACTTACAAACTAAAACATTACTTGTACCCTAAAAGGGCAGGCAGCATTGCATGCTTTAAAAATACATAAAACAAAAACTAATATTATATACAATAAATGGCTCAAAACTATTACAAATGTGGAATTTGTTTCGTTCTTTTTTAATGTTTCATATGGCCGTCTATGGTAAAGTTAAGGGGCCTTTTTAATTCTAGATATTTTGATAATTTGTCACATTCAAGAGCGTCGTCAGCCGATAGCCCGGGGCGAGGGCAAGTTGATTTGGAGAATGAGAAAAGTATGAATTGTAGATAAAGACGAGAGCACGTGTTCCTCCACCACTGCCCCCCCCTCCCCCCACCACACAATTAATCAATAACATAGGAGGAGAGCGTAATTGGCCATCATTGTGTCAAGTGAAAGACTTAGAACTTTGGTTGCTTTACTTTGGGCAACTTTTTTAAAATCTCTAGGGGGACAGCTGCCCCTCCCCGCCCCCCCTTGGCGACTTGCACACATTTATTACACGTTAAGGGTACGATAAAGGTACTATCGGTGGAAATTTCACTAAAGTTGTCAGATTCAGGAGACGGTCAAACAAAACCAAATTCACAGTAAAAGAACGAATAGAATTCCACTTATACTAAAGCATATTTAAGCTGCATTTGAGATTCATGTACTCAAGTATGTACTCACACCTGAGCAACTGATGGCATAATGCTAACCAATTTACACATTGCACAAGTAATAAGCGGCGATAGCCTAGTTGGGTGTGGAACGGACTGCCGAGAAGAATGTCCGCAGGTTCAAATACCAAGGTCACACACCTCTGACTTTTCTAAAGTTGTGTGTGTTTGTGAATTATCGCGTGCTTTAACGGTGAAGTAAAACATCGTGAGAAAACCTGCACATCTGAGAAGTTCTCTATAGAAATTTCGAAGGTGTGTGAAGTCTACCAATCCGCACTACAGCGTGGTGGACTAAGGCCTCTCTCAGTAGTAGAGAAGGCCCGTGCAGCAGTGGGACAGTATATCTGGGTTGATATTATTACACGCAAATGTACTTATGTTGAATCCAAAGCGGGGCAGATGCCCTCACTCCGTCTCACCCAACTACATCAAAGAGGGGTAACTTTTACTTCCCCCAGATATAAGGTATTTTACCCGCCTACGTTAGAGGCGTAATTTCCAAAAAGAAAGCTGTACTCTTTGTAAATTTTTACCCGACTACCACAAAGTGGGATAATTTTCCAAAATGTAGGGTATTTTACCTCACATCAGAAAACAGACAATTTTCAAAATTCAAATAACAATCTTATTCATGGCAGTATTGACCAACTTCCCGTCAGGTGTTAACGTGACCTGCAACCCGCCTTTCGCCATATTATCCGCCGCTATCTTCGCTCGCTTCTCACTTCGCACGTCTTCCGCCTTCGCTCGCCTCGGAAGAGCGTATTGCAACTTCTCCCAAAACCACTGATCTCCCCATTTTATATAAGTGTTTGTGGTCAAATAAGCCCTTAATTCCGATTCTATTTCTATATCAGAAATGTCTTCTAGAAGAAGTACGACCACTCTGACCTTCCTCTCCTTGGCGGCTTGCACATGCGCAGCGCGGAACTCCAGCATACCCCAAGTGGACGCGAGGAAGTGTCGAGACAATACTATAAGGGTGCGTCTCGACTCTTCCACCGACCTCGCAATCTGTGTCGGTATCAAGTCGCCCACTCGCCAATCTCGATGGTGGACGCACACTTTATAATTCACTTCCAATTTCGGCAACAACTTGTCGATGACGAAAGCTTCGTCTTCGTGCGCGAAAGAGACGAATATATCGTATTTTTTCGTCGCGTCGTATTCGTCGACGAAGCAACAGAGGCCGCGGTTTGAGAGGAATATCCTGATCTCTACGGAGTACCGGTGCATGATGACGGCCAATATGGCCAACACGAGGCCAACAGTGGCCAACACGCTGCCCAAAATGGTCGCGCGTTGGACCAAACACAGCTTCTCTACTTCCAAACGCCAGAGATATGAGCCATCATTACACTTCAATGTTTGCCAGTCGATTATCTGATCGTGATGTTTATTCATCAAAGCTATTTCCCTCACAGTACTGCAGTCACAAACAAACATATTCCCAGACAATTTTAAAGATATATTCGTTGTTAGTAACTCGATCGGAAACTCTTGCAGTTTATTATTGGTCAAATCCACCAATTCTACAGTTTTAGGCACCTCAGGGACCTTCTCAAGTCCTAAATCAGTCAGATTTAAAACACTCACATATTCTGGCAAAGCACTCAAGTTTTTGGGCAAGTGACGCAATTTCAGTATCGAGTGAGAGACTCCATATTCGCTGGGGTCTGGAATATTACTGCCGTTGTTGCAGATCAAGTCCAGGGCATCTATGAAAGGTCTGATCTGACATTGACAGGAACACTCGACGTCACACACGAACTCGTCTAGCGGTATCTTGTTGAACTCGAGTCCTTGAAGACTCGGCGGCGAGACACATATAGTCTCATCTAGTATGAGAGATGGCTCGGCTGTGAACGGTCGGTCTCCGCGGAGTCTTTTCGCTAGCATGTAGAGTCTACAGTCGCAGTGGAGCGGATTCCCGTCCAGCAGTATCGAGGCTGAGGTCTCGGAAGGGTCAAGGTCGTGTGACCCTTGCGGGTACCCTGGGGTCAGAATGATGGTGGAGATGTTGTTGTATCGGAGGTCTACTGTGATTTGAGAGCTCAGGAACTGCACGTCAGCGGGCTGGAATTAACGATGTCGGTGAGTAAATCGATGTTTTTATCGATTAGTGAAGCTATGTTTGTATCGATTGAGGCGGTTTAATGAATATGTGTAATGTATAGTGTATAATCGGTAAAAAAGTAAAAAAATATATTCTAAACAAATAAACCACAACACTCACGGTGAGCTCCTCGAAGCTGTTCCGCTTCAAGTCCAGCTCGACCAGGTCGAGCAGCACGTTCCGCCAGTCGTAGAACATCGTCGATATCTTGTTATCGCTCAGTATCAGCGTGCGGAGTTTCTGAAACACCATCGATATTCGTCATGTTTAAAAAGCGTTACGTCACACCTACTGTCGCAGCATTTGATTCATTACTTAGCTCTTAGTTAAATTGCATAATTAATCATAATTAGGTCTAATATAAAATTATAATTTACAAACATAGAAATTGTCTCTTACGAACTGGAATAGCAAAAAGTTTTCTGCAATCAATATTAAAAAAAAACGGGACTACGGGCACAGTTTGCAGTGTGTCGCGGGTCGCAGTCTAGACGCTCAGGTACCGTCGGGCGCGTGGGTCTGAGGCGGAACCGAGTCGCGTCGGCGGCGTGGACTGTGATTGGTCTACGGCGCGGCGGAGGGGAAGTGCGAATTTCTCCAAGTTCAAATGTGCGCACAATAAAGTTGTTAAACGCGTACAGCCGAGTGAGATAAGCGAAGGAGGGCGACATGCGGAGAAGGAAAGCGACACGCGGCGAGGGAGAGCGACACGCGGCGCATTGGTACTCACGAGCTGGTTGTTGAGCGGCGAGTAGAGCTCGAGGTCGCGGTAGCCGGCGAGGGAGAGCGACACGCGGCGCAGTGGTACTCACGAGCTGGTTGTTGAGCGGCGAGTAGAGCTCGAGGTCGCGGTAGCCGGCGCGCGGCGCGGCGAGGGAGAGCGACACGCGGCGCAGTGGTACTCACGAGCTGGTTGTTGAGCGGCGAGTAGAGCTCGAGGTCGCGGTAGCCGGCGAGGGAGAGCGACACGCGGCGCAGTGGTACTCACGAGCTGGTTGTTGAGCGGCGAGTAGAGCTCGAGGTCGCGGTAGCCGGCGAGGGAGAGCGACACGCGGCGCAGTGGTACTCACGAGCTGGTTGTTGAGCGGCGAGTAGAGCTCGAGGTCGCGGTAGCCGGCGCGCGGCGAGGGAGAGCGACACGCGGCGCAGTGGTACTCACGAGCTGGTTGTTGAGCGGCGAGTAGAGCTCGAGGTCGCGGTAGCCGGCGAGGGAGAGCGACACGCGGCGCAGTGGTACTCACGAGCTGGTTGTTGAGCGGCGAGTAGAGCTCGAGGTCGCGGTAGCCGGCGAGGGAGAGCGACACGCGGCGCAGTGGTACTCACGAGCTGGTTGTTGAGCGGCGAGTAGAGCTCGAGGTCGCGGTAGCCGGCGAGGGAGAGCGACACGCGGCGCAGTGGTACTCACGAGCTGGTTGTTGAGCGGCGAGTAGAGCTCGAGGTCGCGGTAGCCGGCGCGCGGCGCGGCGAGGGAGAGCGACACGCGGCGCAGTGGTACTCACGAGCTGGTTGTTGAGCGGCGAGTAGAGCTCGAGGTCGCGGTAGCCGGCGAGGGAGAGCGACACGCGGCGCAGTGGTACTCACGAGCTGGTTGTTGAGCGGCGAGTAGAGCTCGAGGTCGCGGTAGCCGGCGAGGGAGAGCGACACGCGGCGCAGTGGTACTCACGAGCTGGTTGTTGAGCGGCGAGTAGAGCTCGAGGTCGCGGTAGCCGGCGCGGCGCGGCGAGGGAGAGCGACACGCGGCGCAGTGGTACTCACGAGCTGGTTGTTGAGCGGCGAGTAGAGCTCGAGGTCGCGGTAGCCGGCGCGCGGCGCGGCGAGGGAGAGCGACACGCGGCGCAGTGGTACTCACGAGCTGGTTGTTGAGCGGCGAGTAGAGCTCGAGGTCGCGGTAGCCGGCGCGCGGCGCGGCGAGGGAGAGCGACACGCGGCGCAGTGGTACTCACGAGCTGGTTGTTGAGCGGCGAGTAGAGCTCGAGGTCGCGGTAGCCGGCGCGCGGCGCGGCGAGGGAGAGCGACACGCGGCGCAGTGGTACTCACGAGCTGGTTGTTGAGCGGCGAGTAGAGCTCGAGGTCGCGGTAGCCGGCGCGCGGCGCGGCGAGGGAGAGCGACACGCGGCGCAGTGGTACTCACGAGCTGGTTGTTGAGCGGCGAGTAGAGCTCGAGGTCGCGGTAGCCGGCGCGCGGCGCGGCGAGGGAGAGCGACACGCGGCGCAGTGGTACTCACGAGCTGGTTGTTGAGCGGCGAGTAGAGCTCGAGGTCGCGGTAGCCGGCGAGGGAGAGCGACACGCGGCGCAGTGGTACTCACGAGCTGGTTGTTGAGCGGCGAGTAGAGCTCGAGGTCGCGGTAGCCGGCGCGCGGCGCGGCGAGGGAGAGCTCGTTGCGCGCGAGGGACACGTGGCGCAGTGACGCGCCCCGGAAGGCGCCCGGCGCGATGTACTGCAGGCGGTTCGAGTTCATAGACAACGACTCCAGGTGGCGCAGCCCCGAGAACAACTCCCTGCAATAATAATTATAATAATATCAGCCCTGTATTATATACTGTTCCACTACTGAGCACGGTCCTCCTCTACTACTGAGGGATTATGCCTTAGTCCACCACGCTATAGTGCGGATTGGTAGACTTCACACACCCTCGAAATTATTATAGAGAATTTCTCAGCTATGCAGGCTTCCTCCCGGTTTTCCGTCGCCGTTATAGCAAGCGAGAACAACTGCCTGCAATATATTACCTATTTACTAACACGACGAACAACACATGTGGCGGTACAATTATTGCTTATACCGCCATCTCGTTAACATCAATCGAACTACGAGAAGACCTGTGTGGTATTGACATGATTGTGATGAACGCACTACAATCACACTAGATGGCAGAGACGATACCGACTTCGATAGCAGTATTTGCGCGACGCAGTATATATACCACCTCCGAATAGGAACCGTCGGAGGGTCCGCGGCCGGACACAAACATCTGCCAGACTGTAAATCTTCCTCTACAGCGGTGTCTACTTTTACGCCGCTAAACACACATACATAATCTATCTACTTGTTACTTTAAATAAATACTTGTAGCGCGCTCCAGGACATTCGGCGCGGAGACGAGTCGTATGTACTTGTGGCGCGCCACCGTAAACGCCCGAACGGTCCCGACACCTCCCGAACCCTCGCTCGGCAGTCCCCGCAACCCGCGCCGCACGCGTCAGTCGGCCCGCAGCTACGCAACGCGCAAATCGGTGTTCCGTCCGTTGCATTGTAATAATCGCATTTTGTACTACTCACGTTGTTTGTTCGCTACATTATAGTGTTTTGGGCTAAACTTTGTTTTTCCCTTCTAGTAAATGCCACCAGAGTATATTATACTGTTTTATTGTAATATTAAGTAACTTTTGGTGGTGACTTCGCCCGCGAGAAATTCGATTTGTAAAAATACGTGTTAGGGAAACACCATCGAAACGGAAGACACGTGATAGTGCTGGTAATTCCCGACATGAAAGAACTAAAATCTACCCGACTTAATGATTACTTTTTAACTAAGGTTTTCTTAAATGTCTGTACTGCATCACGTACGGATAAATAAATTAAACTATTATTCAAAAGAAAATAATAAATAAATTACGATATTTAAAAAAAAGTCGTAATGTAACACGTACATCAGCTGACGGGTCAACGACCGCGCACAGCTGATCGGGCGGCGCGGGCGCAGTGCGGTGCAACCGCCGCACTGCCGTTTGGGCGGCGTTTGCTTTGAAGTAAGCGACACCAAGGACTATCCCGCTCTCTAGCACCCGCTCGAGTAATAACTAATAAATAATAAAACTAGCATTGTCTAACTACTGTTTATGTAACTAACTACCAAGTGTATAAATACCATCTGCGTTCTTTTTACCTACTTACAAAAGACGATGGTCATTAATTAATTGCTGTCTAGTTTAATGTACGATACGAATGTAGGATGCGCTCATAAAATATCTAAATATGTACTAAATTAAGTTAACATTGGAAATGAATATTTTTTAAATTAATTTTACAGTTCTTTATTATATTACGTTTTCCTTTACACCTGTATAATATAAGATAAGTAGGAGGTTCTTTCATCCCGTCAAAAAAAAAACAACTTTGATTAACGCACTCTTTGAAAAAATACTTCATAATGATTTCTTACGCTTATACGAATGTTATACATTAAAATACAACTATTTTATCATAGTTTTTTTTTTATATTCATATAGTTTTTTTTAAACATCACATTATGGCAGTCTCTGGATATATTTTTTTTAAATATAATACTTATAAAAAAATTTAAAAAAAACTTATTCAATAACCTGTGCAAAAAAAAATACTCACTCGGGCAACTCCTCGATCAAATTCGCGTCCATCTTCAACTCCTTCAGCGCCTTCAGCCCCAGAAACAGTTTACTGGAGATATTTCTTATTCTGTTATAGCTCAGGTCCAACCTTTCCAGAGATATTAATCCTTCGAACATATCCGGTATGTGTTGTAACTTGTTGCGCGTGAGTGTGAGGTTCACTAGAGAGGTGCAGTTGACGAGGAGGGAGGGCGGGAGGGCCGAGAGGGACGCCTGGTCCAGTTTTAGAGAAGTGATGGGGAGGTTCGCGAATGTTAGCGGTTCTAGGGTCAGGGGAGCGTCGTTTGAGATGGTCACCTATAGAAAATATCCTTTATCAGATTTCATGTAAAATAACTAGATACTTGGTGGTAATTCACATTGAGAAAAAAGACTAATTTGGAAAAAATATTAGGTACCTTAAAAAAATAGTATTGTTTAAGAAAAAAAAATGTTTTTATGATTTTTTTCTTTTTAACGATTATTAAAAATAAAATGAAAACAAAAAAAATGTTATAGCATATTTTTATCCAAAAAACATTTTTTTTCAAGTTTTCTATATAAAAAAATAAATAAATGTACATATTTTGTTTTTTTTTCTAAAGGTTAAAAATGTTTTGTTTAAATTGTATGATGTTTGTATCGGCCCACCTGCTGCAGCTGCGTGAGTCCGCGCAGCAGCTCGGCGGGCAGCGCGCCGAGCCGGCTCCGCTCGAGCGCGAGCGCGTGCAGCGCGGGCGCGCGCGCCAGCAGCCGCGCCGGCAGCGAGCGCGCGCGCGCCGCGCTCACGAACAGAGACTCCAGCTGCGACAGACCTGACACAGCAGTGGAGTGCGATTTATCGCGTTTTTTTTTATTTCACACACACATCACGCCTTTGTCCTCAATAGGGTTAACAGAGATACAACTAAGCTGTTCACTTCTCGACAAAAGTATTCCCATAATGTGAGAGAGGGTGAACCTATCGGAGAAACCCAGCATTACTTTCCCCGGCCCGGAATACGGGATCTCAGTGCGTTTTTCTGTTATCCAATTGCTATTGTTAGCTTATTTTTGTACAATTTATTTTTTTGCATGGCCTTTAGCTTTGTTTTAGACTAGTGATATATTTAACCTTTATGTAAAATTAATTCGTTTTATAGTAATAATACTCAGTAATTCACATGATTATTTATATTAAAGTATGCAAATAAAATTCATTTATAATAACTATAATTATAATAGTCGCTTTATTTTTATATTACGTAGTAAATATGAAAATAAAGATGTTTGCAATTTAATTAGGACGTAGTTTCTCTAAACATATTTTATGACTACAGTTTTTTTTATAGGGCAGAGTGACCGCACTGCATGTTGGTAAGTGGAGTGGGCTCCAATAGAATGTCGATTGATGAGAGATGATTACTCGACAGTCGACACAATTATGCCTATCAGAACCGGATATACACAGGCTGAGCCCGGAACGCGACTCACGTGAGCCACTATGTGGAGTTTTACATCTTGTGCACGGTCGCTATCAGTGTAACTACTGGACATAAGACTTAACATCTCATGTCTCAGAATGGCGAGCGCAGTGGAATACCAAATATTTCGTAATTCAAGGTGTTGGTGTTTCTATTGTTTATAGGTATCGCTTACCATCAGGTGAACACTTACCATAACGCGGGCGAAGCCGTGAGAAAAAGCTAGTAGTATACATATAGAGTTGACACTCACCTCTGAGCGCATCCTCATGTATCTCACTAATATTATTCCCCCAAATATTCAGAGTCTTCAACTGCGCCAGCCCTTGGAACGCGTCCGCTGGCAGTGTGGTGATCTGGTCCGTGCCCAGCTCGAGGTAGGTGAGGGGGGGCGCGTGCCGGAAGTCCTGTCCGGTGAGCGTGACGTCACCACCGCACAGCCGGAAGTAACGCAGCGACGGGAGGGACGAGATGGCTTCTGAGGGTATTGAGCTTTGGGCTTCTGTAAAACATTAAATTAATATTAAAAATGAATTTTACAACATTCCTCTTTTGCTTGCCCGAGCTGGCTTCTGTTTACTTTGTGTTTAATGTTATGTCCAGAATTGTCTGTAGTTATAAGCGACTTTTGAGTAACAATTAAATATTCTCATGCACCTTGACTTATCATAAGCGCTATGTTCGCCCACGTGATGAATACAGCACTTTTATTTTTACACGTGTCAAACTGAACACTACGAAAGTAAGATTAAGTCGTTATTTACCAAATAATGGAATTTTTAATCAGATTTTTAAATGTCGCAGATGTCTCATAGATGGCGCTGTAAACAGTGTTGCTCCACTTTGTACTACTACACTTAATACACTTTTCAGACACAAAAAAGATCTCTTACCCGCACTATACAAGTACAACTTCTCAATCCCAAGCCCCTCCACATGCACTTTCTCTAGCGGAGTCGATACATTTCTTAGCAGCAGCAGGTTCACTCCGGTCGCGTCCAACTTTCGCGCTATACAGGAGAGGGGATCCGGTAATGAGCACTCCCGGATAGAGAGGGAATATAGGGAGCGGTTCCCCGCGATGGGCAGGGACGGGAAGTCGGAGCATGTGAGAGCGCCGCCCTGGAACCAACATCAATCCTGTATTGCACACTTTCCCACTGATGGGCTCGGGTCTCTTCCAGAGTGGGCTTGGTTGTTCCATGCCGGCTTAGTGTGGGCGAACTTCAAATACCTAATGTTATAGTTATTTTGGCGGTCCAATATCAAACCATGTCAAAAATGTTATTTTATTTATTAGGTTTCCATCCGAGTTAACACTATAATGTAAGCCTAAGTTAGGAGAACTCAATATGTATATAATTTAATCTAAAATGAACAAATAGCTACATCATTTGCTAAATTGTTATATTTTTACCAAAAATCTTAGAAATACAGTTTGTTTTTAATTAATGGATTTATGCTTATTTATTTTGTAGTAGTCCCGTGGCTAAAGTCTATATAACCCGATTCCCGCCGGCTTTCCTTTATGTAGAATGTAATTATCATCCGAATGATTTACAAACCGCACTTATGCATATATAAATTAAATTAATTTATTCCTTATTTCACGAGCCTATAAATGAACTGCTCTAAACTTTTTTTGTTTTTTTTCTTCTTACTTTATCATGTACTGTAGTCTTTACTCTACACTGACTGAAAAGAGCAACACCAGAGTTTCTTGCCCGTTCTTCTCTGGTGAAAACTGCTTTCCGAACTGGTGATAGAGTTAATATTGACGGAATCTAAATAATGTATAACATTTTACAGATTCAAATAAATCATTTCATTTCATTTCATACAATATGTTGTGTCGGGTCCCTTTCGGAATATTTCACGATCCGCCACTGTTACTGTCTGTATTGTATGTGTTGGTGTCAGAGAGTAGTGTAACAACGCTGTTTTTTAAATATATAAAATATTTTAGTTATGAAGTGACTTTTGTTAAAAAAAGTAATTTAGGTGTAAGACCTTAAATAGGTATCGTATCAGGGATATTTTTAAAATGATACTGCTACAGCCACGGTAAAGAGTGACTTTACTAAATTGTCAATTAACGGTTAATTATTAAAACTCCTACTAAAATGACAACAATGAATTGCAGTAAACTGATTGCTATTAAATTTTGTAAGAGACATTTATTTTGTTTGTAAATTATAATTTTGTATTAAACCTAATTATGATTAATTATGCAATTTTAGTTAAAGCTAATTAATAGAACAGAGATGCTGCAAAAACATAAAATTTCCTAGTGGCGTCGGTTTAGCATCAATGTAACTGTTTGGTTTGGAATCAGCGTCAGATTATGTCAAAAGATTAGAATCAGCGTCAGATTATGTCAAAAGATTAGAATCAGCGTCAGATTATATTAAAAGATTAAAATCAGCGTCAGACTATGTCAAAATATTAGAATCAGCGTCAGATTATGTCAAAATATTAGAATCAACGTCAGATTATGTCAAAAGATTAGAATCAGCGTCAGATTATGTCTAAACATCGTCAAGTTTAGCATCAACATTAGTAACCCTCCGTACTCTTGGTTTCGGTCCATAAGAGCGTCAGAACTCTCACCTCGCAATCAATATTGAAGTTATCTCGCAGCGTCGCGGTGATGGTGACTTTACCACCAGCCAGCTTGCACGAGTACTCTAGCTCGTCACCGCTGCCGCATTGGCAGGCCTTGGGACACAGAGCTGACGTCCGCGTCCACGTCAGCGTCAGAGCCAGCGTCAGCGTCAGCCATAGTGACCGCATGCTGCTATCTCACAGTCATCACTGAGGACAAAGTACGACATACATTATTACTATGCACTTTAGAAAAAAAAATCTCGCACGGTGTTGGACATGTCTTTTATCGGTAAGAGTGAAATTTTTTTTTTACATTGGTCAGCGGTTCGTTTGACAACTTACTATCAGTATCTGTTAGTTCGTCTCAGGCAAAAAAACATTACTTCTATTTTTTATTGTTGACAGAGTATCACGACCACAATTCGCCAGCTCTGGTAGGTCTCTCAAATGTGAGAGTCCGCCTAAGTAGGTACCACCGCTATGTATAATTCTGCCGCTAAGCTGCAGTGTGTAGACACTGTTTTGTTCCGGTTAGAATGACATTATTGCCAGTGTAACTACTGGACATAAGACTTAACATCTCATGTCTCAGGATAGCGAGCGCAATGGAATACTAAATAATACTACAATAATTCTACTTGTTGTATGGTGTTTCTACTTTTTATGGGTGGTATCGCTTACCACCAGGTTACCGTTCGACAAGCTAGTCTCGTCATTCAAAGCAATAAACAAATAGTTAGGTCCCATCTGATAGCGGGCGGCTGGGAACCTTATCGGTTTAAAATAAAATAAATAAAAATAAAATACTTTATTTATCACGTAGGCGAACAAAGTTGCGCTTATGATACGTCAAAACAAAGAATAAGAATAATTATTATTTCTAAACAACTATTAAAATCACTTATATAACTATGGAGATTTTAAATTAGGGATAAAGTTTATACAAAAGACTAGGTACAAACCGAAGTAACCAGCTCGGGCTGGCAAGTAGGGGAAATAGAAGGGTAATGCGTCGCGATCCTCACCGGCGAGGACATGAGCCCTAACCTAGCTAACCTACCAGCCTTTCACTAGCTACCTAAGTGATGACTACCCGAAGAAGAAAGGCAGAAAGAAACTCCGGGCTTTCTTTTTTGTCATCAATTGTTCAGTACTTCTTTTGTATTTTTTTCCAAGTCTTTCTTGTACATAGTCACAATAGTTATATAAGCTAATGCACGCACATCACCGTTTCTATTTCAGACTTCGAACCGATGGTTCATATAGAAATACATAGTATAACGCTTAATGATAACACGACGCGCATGATATGTTACGTAGTGGATTTTAAAGAATTTGATGTAAGTCTTAAATATAAGAAGCTTTAAGTAAAATTTTAATCGACGCTCTAAATTTAATATTGAAGACACTATTCAAATAACCTTTCGTGTGATTTCATTGTGTTGAGAAAGAAAATTCGTCTCTAGATTCTGAGAAGACAATCGTCCTCAGTGGACCTGTTGTTTCAGCTGTGCAAATATTTTCACTGTAGAGGACGGGCAAGACCGCTTAGTACTTGAAGCTAATTTTGTACCGATGGAATTTCACTCGAGTGACGCACGGAGGTATACTCATCTACAGAGTCATTTTGACATCGCGTTACTAAATTAAACCACACACTTATCTACTTGGAAATAACTCTACAATAAGTTACTTGAGCCGTAGATGTAAAAAAAGTGTAACGAACAAAATAAATATTAATAAAAAGTGATTTTAAGTGACCCCGCTGCACCTGATGGTAATAGGAGTGGGTCCGATAGAATGTCGACTTAGGAGAGATACTCGACAGGCACAATTATGCCTGTAATTACACAAACTGATCCCAGAACGCGACTCACGCGAGCTAGTGTGGCGGGTTTTAACTTGTGTACGGTCGCTATAAGCGGATATAAAATATATCCCACCACCAGCAGTGCTTGAACACTAATATTATCCTATGAATAAATTAACGCAGACGGTGCTGAGTAATACCTAGTTATCAAATAAATAACCACATGTCCATATCAGTCAGGTCATGTGTTCATTGTTTACATCTGCTTGCTAATTATAATGATATCAATACGCCCAATTATGATCCGGTTACAGAGTTGTTGCAACAATATTTGCGTAAATATTATTTTTATTATATGTTGTTATTTGCTGGTAGGGTTATTACCCTACCGTTGTGTACACCTAAACGTTGTGTACAATGCTATTGCATTGTACACAACGTTTAAAACCCGCCGTGGTTTACAAGAGTTGTGAATTGTGATCAGGCTACATATACAGACATGCCGGCATAATCGTGGCGACTGGCGAGGGGTAATCATCTATCGTTATGCGACATTATATCTGGACATTACTCCATTTACCATCAGATGCAGATCTCTAGAACAAAGAGCAAAAAACTCATATAGCTTTCTGTTATTAAAAATGAAACGCAGATATTTTAATATTTACGCGGTGTTGAACTATATCTGACATTCTCTGTAAAGGCCAGGTCAAAAGTACCCGGAACCGACGGGAATGCATGAAAAGATTGATGAAGGCGGAGGAAGAGAGAGAAGTATTCCAGAATCGTGCTGTGGCAATCCATAGTCTCTGCCTACCCCTATGGGATAGCGGCGTGATAAGATGTATGCATGTATGTTGAACTAAATTACTTTAAATATTTATATACGTACATATTACGTTTTATTTAGTAATTTATTTGTATTTATTAGAGTAGGTATCTCATATGCGAGGGGCCGTGTGGGTAGATACCACCAATATCTATTTCTACCGCCAAGCAGTGAGCACTGTTATCTTCCGGTATAAAGGACATTGTAGCCATCAATGACGTTTACAAATAGACGCGTCATACACTAACAGAATGGCACATAAAAACGGCGCAGTATTTACTATAGTCACGTACCTGTACATATAATTACAAAATAGCTCAAAGAAGGAATAAAAAGATTCAGCACACATTCGTTAGAAAAGGATATATATACATCGACAGGTACGTAACAATGTTAGTGTCGCACGCTCATTGGCCGTCAAGTCGGGCAATTACCTTGCTTTCGTCTTGCCAGTATTGAGCTCGGATAACGTTCTATGTAATAAAGACATCTTAGGTAGCCATTATGACACTTAACATCATGTCTCAGGATGACGAGCGCTGAGTACCACGTAGTATTTTGTAATACAAAATTCTGTATGTTGCTATTGTTTATGGGCGGTCGTATTGCTATCAAGTGAGCGGCATGCTCATCACTTTTAACTGGAATAAAAAAAAGTGTCTTTGGCCCCGTAATAATCCGTTTTTGAGTTATGAAGTCTATAGAACTGTTATATAACTTCGTGTTAAAGAATTTCCGAATAGAAACATTAGGTCCCAGTGGCGAAAGGCAGTGGCGGTTGTTTAATAGAAGCAGAAAAGCCTGGCTTGGCCTAAAATTTTTTACCTAAGTACACAAAAACCAAATATGGAACAATAACCATAATTTTACGGTCAACTTACGAAACAATTTTATACTATAATCACACTACAGCACCTTAACACACACTGCCACCCACACTGAATCAGTATACACACATTTTGTTCATAATATCAAACACGCACACAAAATATATTCATCACTCTCACTCTCGTTGGGTTTTACGAGGCTTTATGCCTCAATATTTCCTTCTCTCTCACACTCATGGATAAAGATGGCTAAAATTCTACCACACGTGTATAGCTATAGTAAGTAGGTTTCTATAGCAATCAGTACTGAAAAATAATCCAGGCTTTTGCCTCCATAGATATTGTATAAAATTCGAGGTTGCCAAGTCTTTAATCTTACTTCTACTATAGTAGCATTTTTTCTGCATAATATTCCTTATTTAAATTATTATGAATATCTGATGATTTTAGTATTACTTTAATTACAATTGCATTATAATAATTATTGTAATGTATTACACTATAATTTTTTGTCGCATTTTCAGCAGTAATTTTATAGTATAATTTTGTTTCGGAACTGGCAACACCAGTTATTTGCTTTGATTGAGGCGGTAATACAATATTAAGTATTTGTGTTTATTAAGGTGTTTTTGAGTTATTTTAACATTTAAATACAAAATAAATTTGTGAAATGATTTCTTGTGATGGTTTAAAGTGTATGAAAAGTTTTTATCGGAAAGAATAGGTAAACTTGTGAGATTATGGTGGACAACAACTTCATACTAGCTGGCGAGTGCCGCGAAATGTACGCCTGACTTCAAGAAACTATAAGGTATTTATAACAGCATCTAAAATTAATTGGCGTTTTGAATTCTTCCATACGAATAATCATAAGTAAATATTTGTTGTTGCACATTTTTCACGAACGAGGCAATTGTTTGGAATACATCTGGTTTAAAATAACGATACCTACAATTTAATCGGTGCTATCAACAGAATATATACAGAATTTTATTTTATAATTTCGGTAAACAGCGAATTTTAACTACATTATCTCGTCAATTGAGTAGGTACAGTATGTGACGAAATTTTTAAACAAATCGTGCGCATCGACACAAGATAATTAATAGTGTTTTTACTTTTTATGAGATTAGTTGATAATTGATATAGTTTGTTTGTTATTACACCACACGAACTTTCTTTAAGAGGTCATGATGGGTCAAAATTGTCTTTAGATAAAGGTGCCTAGTAGTTAAGTTGTCTCGGTGGCATAGCTGTATTGCGTGCGCGGCACGACCACCACTCTCCGAGTCGGGCGAAGTGATATTCGATACCAATGACGTTTTACAAATAGACGCGTCATACACTAACAAAATTGCACATAAAAACAGCGCAGTATTTACTATAGTCACAGGCCTAGCGGCTCGCATTGATACGGCCCGAATGGGCCCGAGCGTCGACCGGCCCGTCGCCATGACAGTCGAATAAAATGCATTTATCAGTTAAAAAATAAGTTAAATAGTGTATACTTATTACTAACGTATGAAATGAAATATTTATTTCATTCACAGTTGAAGTATAATTTGTACATCGTCTAAAAACACAGATATTTATAAAAATACAAAAGTTAAAAAACCGACTAGCCGCGACAGTGGTTGGAGGTCGACTAAGTGAATGTCGGGCAATTACCTTGCTTTCGTCTTGCCAATATTGAGCTCGGACAACGGCTCGGATAACAAACTATTTAATAAAAACAATTTAGGGTACCAATATGTATGAATGCATTCTGCAAATCCTTCTAATGATAATTAGATTCTACATAAAAGGAAGCTGACAGGTATCGGCTTGCTATGGACGCTTCGCCACTGTTAGGTCCAGAAGGCGCCTTCAGCTTTATGTTTAAATATCTCAAATTATATTACTAACATTATATAATTACCCCCTTATTCATAGACGTTATTTATCTAAGGACGGCGCATTGCTGTGATAACAAGACTGTTTCTCAGTGCTGACGGCATGGCAGCCTTCGCAGTGCGTAGACATACGGCCGTTGTGATTGGCTAATATTGAGATACAACTTGAATCTAGTTGGCTGTCAGATAAACAAAGCTGAGAAACTGACTTGTTATCACAGTAATGCTCCGTCCGTAGATGAATAACGTCTGTGAATAACTGGGTTACTTTTTTTATAAATTTATATTGTATTCGATTATTATATTGGGTGTATTCGAGTATGTATACTTTATTATTATTCTTTTTTTTTCTTTACAAACTTTCTTATATTATTATTTATTACACCTACGTATATTGTTTCATCTCTGTATCAACCAAAAGCTGACAGACTAGAATGCCTTCCGTAGTAAATCCGCCTTTATAACTTTTATGAATAGTATGTAAATAAATAAATAATATTATTGATGCAAAAATAAGTGAAGATCTAAAACTGCTAAACGGATTTAGATGAAATTTGGTACACGAATAAATCACATCTTGGATTAACTTATCCCGAAATACACTATGCAATTCCGAGAGAGATCTTCATGCCAAAATATTTTAATGGTTCTTAGACTTTTCCACACAATACTAATCTATAAAAATAGAAAACAAAAAATAAGTACCTTTTTCTCCTGTTTTTCAAACTATTTTTTTTTCGTAGCAATTGACGAATTATACTAATAACAAAAACAGTCCTTTGTCCTTTAATCATAAAATTTAAAATACAATGACAATGTACAATCGACCGGCGACCGTTACTACTTCACACACATGTGCACATTACGCGAACTCTATCAGTACTAGCAGGCTATTAGTATAGTATAGGGCGGCCACACGTCGCGTTGCACTGGGAATTATCCCGATTTATTGCGTTATCTAGATTTTTAAAAATTAAATGAATAAAAGACGTCGCGCTTGGCTGTAACGTATATTTGTTTGTAGTTTTGTGTTTTTGAAAACAAAACTAGCTTTTCCTCGCAACCTAGCCCGTATGAAAGAGTTGTCCAGGATGTAAATTCCGCTATATATTTTGCCGGGATAAAAAGCCTATAACCTTCCCAAGGTCGCTTCCCTTCCTCGCTTGATGGTAAGCGATACGACCGCTCATAAATCCGTACGTTTGTTAGCCTGACTAGGGCTGGTTTATAGAAACATACCAGGCTTTTGGGTGAGCGCTTTATACTCGCAACCCTTGAAAATTAAGCGACCTGAGGCCAACCCACTAACGGGTTACGAACATCGTCTCAAGACGGTCACAGGGAAGATGAAACATCAACGATTATGGATACGCTGAGACATGTTAATAAAAGAAAAAAACAATAAAAAAAATGTTAAATCTCATAATACTGATACTCTGACCAATGTTAATAAAAGAAAAAAACAATAAAAAAATGTTAAGTCTCATCATGCTTATACTCTGACCAATGTTATAAAAGAAAAAAAAACAATAAAACATAATTATGTTTCATAATGCTATGTAATTACGTTAGCAGAATGTCCTTCAAAAACAATACCGGTACAATATTAGTAACAAAAATAAATATTGCTATTTTAGTACCTACCAAGATGTACCCTCACATACAATTAGCAATCGTTCTTTTTCTTTCCTTTCTTTCATTAGAAAAAAACCCGACTTTTCCTCGGGTCACTCTAATTTAAGGAGTATAAAATGTCCCGGTTTGGATTCAGTAAGTATGGCTACACTAGCGTATGCCGGACATCTGTTGTAGATATGAGATACCTAACGCGCAAATTTTAATGTGTCGATGTATTTTGCGTCTAATGGCAGTACTAATATTCTTAATTTTATTTAAAAATAAATGAAAACAAACAGTAACATCCATCCAGTTGTATCTCAATATTAGCTAATCATACCGGCCCTATGTCTACGTACTGCGAAGGCGGCCATGCCGTCAGCACTGAGAAACAGACTTGTTATCACAGCAATGCTCCGTCCTTAGATAAATAACGTCTAGGAATAAGTAAGTTTAAACAATAAATAATAAAGGCCTCCACAAAGTTTTATTGTAACAAGTTTGTTTAAACGTGTAAATCTCAGGAAATACTAAGCCGATTTCGATTTTTTTTTCACAGATAAGAAGCTACATTACTCCTGAGTGCCATAGGCAACTATTCTCACGCGGCTGGAGCCGCCAGCAAAAGCTAGTATTATATAACAGTTAAAGAAGATAATGCAACGCCAATATTTTTGAATTTAAAAGGAACATAACGTATTTATATTATGAACTCATGCCATGCGCAAACACGATAGCCTAGAATGGAATGGTCTACAGACAAAGTCCGCAGGTTCAAACTACAAACCGTCCGTCTGACTTAAAGTTAAATTAAGTGTCGTTTGCTTTAACGGTGAAAGAAAACATTGTGGGGAAACCTCCATACGTGAGAATTCTTCAAAAAGAATTCGACGGTATAACGAAGTCTGCACAGCGTGGTGGACTAAACTCTGTTGGTAGACGAGACCCGTGCTTAGTAGACAGTATATAGCACAGGGCTGATATTATACTCACTGGAACTGAACTGTAAAATAACATTAAATAGGGGTCAATCGAGTATTACGTAACGCAATTTTTGAAGATTTTTGACCCATGCATGTAACGCGCCGTAACGTTTTCCTGTACGCTCCCTCCAATAGTTATGTAACTCTAAAGTGACAAGTTCTTTTGTAATCACAATTATTTTGCGCAAAATACCGGAATGTCGCTAAAATACCTTTGTTATTGTTTTAAAATAACAAAACAATGTTACATAACGCGTTGTACGAGACCCCCCTCCCGCCCCTGTAACGCATCGTAACGTTTTACAAGACATCCCTCCCCCCAAATTGCGTTACGTAATACTTGAACGGCCCCATATACATATAAACAAATTAAAATACTTTATTTATCACTTAAGCGAACAAAGTTCCACTTATGATACATTACAACAATGTATAAGAATTATTATTATTTATAAATAACATTTAAAATGTAAACTGTAAATACGTTGGTTCGATTCCTAGGCCAGACAAAAATATACACTTCCGCGTTCCCCGAAGCAGGAAGAGGGACATCTCGTACACCCACTTTTTGCGGAGTGTCTTCGCATACTATAGGGGGTGAGTCCATCGCCACTTGGAGTCAAATTCTAGGCTGAGCAGAAAATCTCCGGTATTCAATAATACTTTAAATTAGATGAAGTTTGTGGCTGTACAATTAGTATTCATCATCTCGTCAACACCTATGGAACTGCGAGAAGACTGATATGGTATTGACACAATTGTGGTGATCATCACACAACAATCACGCTAGATGGCGAGAGACGATACTGGCTTGCGATAGCAGAATTTGCGCGACGCAGTATATGTACCACCTCTGAATAGGAACCGTCGGAGGGGCCGCGGTCACAAACAACTGCCTGACTGGAAATCTTCCCCTTCCATAGAGGAATGCAACCATCTGTTCCTATACAGCGACGTCTACCTTTACGCCGCTATAAGTTTACTCGCGATCGGACCACCAGAAGCCGCGTGAAGCCAGGGCAAGTCACTAGTCTGAGATAAAACGATACTTTAATCATTATTTGCGTTACATCCTGAATCATTGTAAACATCCGCGCATTCCTCGAAGCACATGTGTTTGTAGCCCGCGTTACTCTAAGGTTTTCCTCATATGACGTCACTGATTAGATTTACTGATCCGTGTAGATATTTATCTATTAGTATGCGTTTCATCGCCTGCGTGAAAGTCTTTTCGCTCCAAAAGTCCTTAAAACACTGACCACATCGCTATTTAAAATAATCAGATAAAAAATCCATTATATTATATCCTACTAATAAGTGTGAAAGTTTGTGAGGATGTATGCATGTTTGTTCCTCTTTCACGAAAAAACTACTGAACGGATTTAGATGAAACTTTACAGTGATATTGGTTATACATCAGAATAACACATAGGGTACAGTTTATAATGATTTTGTGTAATTTGGTCATAATATAACGATACATATCAAGTAAGTCGGAAAAAAATTATCGCTGAAAACTCCTTCACCGTAATAACCGACCTATTATAAGTATTACATATATGGTGGTCTACTGGTGGTAAGTCTCTCATATGTGAGAGTCCTGGGTAGGTACCACCGCAATGTCTATTTCCGTCAAGCAGTGTGTAGTCACTTGTGTTTCGGTTTGAAGGACATTGTAGCCAGTGTAACTACTGGACATAATGAGACTTAACATCTCATGTCTCAGCATGGCGAGCGCAGTGGAATACCAAACAATACTTTGTAATTCAAGGTGTTGGTATTGACACAATCAAACATTGTTTTCGTACATTTGTTCACGTATTTATCTAGCTTAACTAGCAATTTTAATGATTAATGTTTATTTTTATTAGGCAACGACTCCAAAATTGGTAACCAGTATATACCTACAGGTAATATTAAATATTTTTTTGGTTTTTAGTACTTTTTGCAGGCGGCTTAATTCTTTATTAAAATATTTTAATTTTTTGGTAATAATCGTGAGACCCAATGGCAAATGCCCTTTCAAACATAAAAAGAATTTAATAAATCAGGCGATGCCTCTATGAGTAAATCCTTACTGTTAAAGAGTTGTACTTTCCAGCATCAGCTCAGCTACATAAGACGATGATTACCATAAGCAAGTACTTAAGTTACTTCATAAAATTTGCGAAAACATACTGACTATGGGACCAATACAGAAGTATCTCCTTTCGAACAAAAAAAAAATTAATATAGGTCCACAATTGACGGAGTAACCGCTTAACAACACACAAAAAAAACACAGTCGAATTGAGAACCTCCTCTTTTTTTGAAGTTGGTTCATTTTTTTTTAATAATTCTATAAATAAAAAAGATCTGCACGTACTGAATTCGAGCAATCCTTAAGGCTGGGAGTTGATCCTGCACTTCCCCTTGGAATTATATATTGTTAGCATAGAACATTTTAGTGAGGGTATTTGGAACACTTTTTGCTATAAAAACACTGAGCGTTTGACAGATCAAGTTAGTTGGTTGTTGACAGTCGTACCGGTCGGTTGGTTGGTGAGATATTTGCGAGAGTATTTCTGTAGTCGGTGATATTTCTTTTATTTTAATTAGAATCGAATCAGTTTTCTAACATTATTATAATTAACGTCAAGAAAATTGTTACCTTTACATTCCATTGTCTCGGCATTACGCACTAAAAGTTCGCCGATCACTGCATTCAATCATAAATTATTTGCGTATAATAAATGTGTTATTAATGGAACGTTGCCAACTGATAACTCGAAACACTACATCCCATTGAAATGTGTTCCATACAGTTACCAGTAAACAAATACATAAAATAATTTATTTTAAGATTTTTGAGTACATAAAGTTATTTCATGGATTGGTCGGCTTAGAGTGCGATTTATAATAAAGGACAGTGAAATAGAACGTGCACGGGAAAGTGACCTCTGCACCTGATGCTGAATTTAGTGGGGTCCAATAGAATGTCGACTGACGAGAGATTACCCCTCAGCAGTCGACATAATTATGCCGGCCTGTTGGAACCGTATATACACGGGCTGGTCCCGGAACACGACACACTTAGGTGAGCCACCATGGCGGGTTTTAACACCTGTACGGAGGTGTAAGTGCGTCGCGTTCCGGCATCAGCATGTGTATATCCAGTTCTAAACTAGCCGACATGACTGGAGAGGGATAATCACCTCTCGTATAGAATATATAGTATAGAAGTGTGGAAGAGTCTCATATAATCAGGAATTTTATAGTATATAACAGTTGTAAAATTGGCGTCAAATAATCCTCACTTGCAACTAATTTAGTTTAATTGAGGCACACATACACAACGTTCACGAAAATATATTGCACACCACATGGAAACATACCCACTATTTGATTCACACGAGCGTTTTGAAACAATTGTATAAAATTGTTTCTTTGAATGACGAGACGAGCTTGCCGTTCGCCTGATGGTAAGCAATACGACCGATAAACAGTAGAAACACCAACACCTTGAATTACAATGTGTTTGGTATTCCACTGCGCTCACCATCTTGAGACATGAGATGTTAAGTCTCATTATGTCCAGTAGTTACACTGGCTACAATGTCCTTCAAACCGGAACACAAGTGACTACACACTTGGCGGCAGAAATAAACATTGCGGTGGTATCCAGGCGGACTCTCACATATGAGAGACCTACCACCAGTAAGGCACAACTAACCTTTAATCTAACCAAAAGTCATAAAAATGAGTTTCCCGACCCAGAAATCAAACCCGGACTCCCTAAATCTCGTCTATCGCTGCCACTAAGCCATAAGCGGTTGTTACGCTACGGTAGTACTGCTAACAGTACTCATACTTGTAATTAAGATTCTGTGAAGGTGTTGAGAGGTCGATAAACTCTATTTGGACGGCAAAAACCAACATTAAGCGTGGTTTTAATGAGAAATTTGGTCTAGTGACTGTACATTAGAGGTTTCCAAACTTGTTTTTCTCATAGAACCCTTAAAAAAATTGCTGGTTTCAGAAGACTTTCTCGTCCTCACACCCACTAACTCCTGTAAGGATCAGCAGTGACTAGACACCGAGCGGTGAAGCTCGCCGAGTCTCAGGGAACACTAATCCGTCTTCCCGCAACGAAGTTAAACAGAAAGATAGGCAGGAGTTGAAATATTAATTGTCCATGGTTTTTGGTGGACCTCCTTTTTTTTTCTCGCGGGCAGAAAAACGCGTTATCGCTACCATCACTTGGGGAGTCAGTGGGACGGTTATGTTAGTTCCACTGGTCTTACGGCCCAATGTCGACACTTGGGAGTATAGCATACGAGCGAACATTGGACCCAGTCCCTAACCCCTGTATACCCTACACAGGCATACCAACCAAAACAGTGGACCCCCTGCAACTAAATTTCTACTATATTCCCGAGAATATGCAAGTTTTTACATGTAAGAGTTGCTGAGCTTCTTAAAATATTATTTAGCTACATTGAGAGGTGATGTCAAGCCAACATGTTAGTCCTTTAGCCTAGTTGGTTGTAGTATGGACTGCCGAGACGAATGTCCACAGGTTAAAATCCCAAAGGCACTCACCACTGACTTTTCTAACGTCATGTGTGTATTCTTTGTGAATTATCGCTTGCTTTAACGGTGAAGGAAAACATCGTCAGGAAACCTGCATACCTAAGTTCTCTATAGGAATTTCGAGGGTGTGTGAAGTCTAATAATCCGCACTACAGCGTGGTGGACTAAGGCCTTATCCCTCTATAGTAGAGGAGGTCCGTGCTCAGCAGTGGGCAAGTATATAACACAGGACTGATATTATTATTATAAATACACCGGAATGTAAACAAGCGAGTTACGTAATGGAAGAGGGGGAGGGGCAACTATTCCTATATTTTGTATGATATGCACTGCTGTGGTTCAGCTAATGAGTTTACTTATAATGTTAGTAGTAATTAATGAAAGAGATCAGAATCCCATTAGCATCTCCAAATATCAACGCATTCAAACTAATACTAGCTTTATATCTATAAACCTCTAAACCTCGTATTCATAGATGTTATTTATCTAAGGACGGAGCATTGCTGTGATAACAAGTCTGTTTTTCAGCTTTGTTTATCTGATAGCCAACTAGATTTATGTTGTATCTCAATATTAGCGAATCACAACAGCCCTATGTCTACGCACTGCGAAGGCTGCCATGCCGTCAGCACTGAGAAACAGACTTGTTACCACAGCAATGCTCCGTCCTTAGATAAATAACGTCTATGAATAAGGGGGTATATCTATACATCTTATAAAACAAAGTCCCCTTTTCTGTCTGTATCGATTTCCTCAAAATGTACTGAACGGATTTTTATGAAATTTGGTATGGAGGTAGTTTAAGACCCTGGGAAAGTTATAGGCTACGTTCTATCCCGGAAAATTCACGCGGGCGAAGTCGCGATCAAAAGCTGGGATAAAAATAAACATGTTTAATTATCAGCTTATAAAGTCCATCAAAATTCGAATATTCGAGGCGTGTTCCACTCGCGCGGAGCTCACGGTCGCCGTTTACAACCGGTTGCTATTATTGACTTATCGTCCACCTCTCCGCAGTGAGGTCCCCCCCCAAGCGGCGTACAATACCGTAATTTTATATCTATTCGGAATTTATAAAACGTAGAGAAATAAATTATTATTTCTACATGTTGTCTTTATTTTGGTCTTTTTTATAATGTGGATATTGACAATAATTTTACAATAAAAATGCCGGTAAAATTACTTTCCGTACATCTCCTAAAGTACATTTTAATTAACAATACTGTTAAATAGACAACGTAATAAGGAATATTTCGGTCGTTTAAAATTTTCCGAAAGAGTAAATCTTTGCACATTCCCGCTATAACTCGTGCGCCGAATATGTATAAATCGTATGCTCAAAGCCGATTGCTCGGGAACAGGTCTAAAACTTTAACAAGGGTTCCCGAAATCATGCTGATGAATATGAACGAATGATCCTGGCGGCTATTTGTATCCGCCTGGATCTCGGCCGTAGGTATGCTAGGCGTAATATCAATGGCCCGCGTAAGTCGCCGTCTGGGATCAATCCACGTATAAACGGTTCGAACAGGCCGGCATAATTGTGTCGACTGGCGAGGGGTAATCATTACTCCTTAGTTGAAACTATCTGGAACCCTTCCGTTTACTATAAAGTACAGTGGGGTCACTTAGTTGTTCCCGTATGAACCAAAATAATATGATTTTGAGAATCAAGTTTTGCTTATTGCATAAGTTGCCTATATTTGCTGCGCTTGGCACTTTTAGATTCATTTATGTTGAGTTCTCCTAATTAGGGCTTACATTGTAGCTATGAGTTATAATATTTAAATTATTGTAATCGTTGTGGTAACTCTGATGGAAACCTAATAAATAAATATAAATATTAAACGTCTAAATCGTACTTAAAGATAAGATTGTTTTAATAACACAATACTAGAGGACGATAACACAATAAAATATTTAAAATCACACGCTACAATATCTTACTTTAATTTGTTCATTTAACCTTTGCACATGTTGTTAATATAAACATTACAATATTGTACGTAAACACAGCTCCAAGAAGGTATTGTTTTGGTTAACACGTTTTTTTATTGCTTTGAATGACGAGACGAGCTTGCCGTTCGCCTGATGGTAAGCGATACGACCGATAAACAGTAGCAACACCAACACCTTGATTTACAAAGTGTTTGGTATTCCACTGCGCTCGCCGTCCTGAGACATGAGATGTTTAGTTTTTGTCCAGTAGTTACACTGGCTACAATGTCAAACCGGAACACAACAATGACTACACACAGTTTGACAGAAATAGACATTGCGGTGGTACCTACCCAGGCGGACTGTCAAAGCAAAGTTTTTTGGGATATAAAATAACTTATAACATTAATATCAAAGATAACCAATTCCAAGAACACAAGTAAAATGAGTATGTCGGTAACCGCAGCACGACACTCCACCGAGGCCGTATATTTAATGCCAATGATTTTGTAATAGTTGGTGTTAGTTACAGATGCTGCGAGTGTCTCGCTCTAATTGAACTTATTAACACAAACAGTATCTGTTGAAGTTTGTACAGCTTTTTTTATTGTACCATTTCGAAAAATAGCGGAATGAATTCCTCCTAGCCGAACATTTCGAAAAACAATTGAATGAATCCTTCCGAGCCGAATTTCCGCCACGGTGGCCAATCTCAATGGAGATCAACCAGGTATGCAGAATATACTGTACACGAGTGTGTACATTTATATGATGAATTTTTACACAATTAAAATAGTCATTACAATTCTGTTAAAATTTGAACAAAATACACAATACTCTACTAATCGAAGAGGCCGCCACGGATCATACTGGTGCAAAGGTGCCCATAACGCTGGCAACATTACCACGCTGTATAGAAAGAGAATAAACTCTGTATAGAAATATACATAAATAATATATGTAGTGTGTACATATATTATTTATGTATATTTGTTTGATCTGCCTCGGTGGCATAGTTGTATTAAGTGTGCGCTACCTCTGCACCGCTTTGAGGTCCTAGGTACAAATACCGGGAAAAGCCTGAAGTTGGGAATTGATTCCCGAAATAGCGATGGGCTCGCCCGTATTACATCATGGGATATACACAGCAAAGAGAGGGTGAATCAGTTGCACCTCCACTTACCCCGGGGCATAAATAACTTTTTGGGTTCTAGTGTTTTTTGGAGTCTTTTTTTATTTTTGATGTTTTTGTTGATTATAAAATAAATATAAAAACAAATAATCATTTTCATCGTAATTGATGCAAAAAGAACAATTTAAATCGGACTACGGGGTACTAATTTATCGCTGAACATACATAAAAATACGACGATTAGACAACCTCTCTCCTTTTAAAGTCGGTTCGGCTGGTGGTAGGATATATTTTATATCCGCCTGGATAGCGACCACCGTACGCAAGGTGTTGAAACACGCCACAGTGACCCATGTAAGTGTCGCGTTCCGAGATCACCCTGTCACACTCTTAGTAAAATAATGACGTTTTCCTTAATTGTTAATTTGTAGAAATCGTCAAAAAACTCATTCCTGTTTGCAACCTTTTTTTAAGTTGCTATAAAATTGAACTTATTAAAGATAGTTCAAAAATGAAAACTGTACCATGAAAAACAAATAACAGAAATTAGTTTTTTGACAATTCCCACAAGTTAACGATTTTGGAATAGGTCATTATTTTATTAAGAATACGCCGTGTATATCCGGTGCCAACAGGCCGGCATAATGGAGTCAACCGTCGAGGGGTAATCCTCTCTCAACATTCTATAGGATCCCACTCCACTTACCACATGAAGTATAAAAGAAAAATAATCAAACATCGGCAACACTTTGACCGGTCGACTATCGAGTGTAACTAAACCTGTTTCACGACACCATTGCCAAACCACACACTTGTGCGAATCCGCCAATTAATGACTTTAGTAAACACGAATTTAGATTTTAAATACATTTTAGGATTGGAAATTACGTTTAAATTGCGATAGTCAGGGCGTACTATAACGAGGGCGAATTCGTCCTTGCAATAATGCGTGCCACTGCTGATCCTGGCTTACAGGAGTTGTAGTGGTGGGTGTAAGGGCGGGAAAGTATTTTCCAATAATGAGAGTACCAAGTAAAGGGCTACTGGTGGTAGGTCTCTCATATGTGAGAGTCCGCCTGGATACCACCGCAATGTCTATTTTAGGCAAGCAGCAGTGTGTAGTCACTGTTGTGTTCCGGTTTGAACATTGTAGTCAATTTAACTACTGGACATAAGACATCTCATGTCTCAGTATGGCGAGCGCAATGGATTACCAAACAATACTTTATAATTCAAGGTAATAAGTGTCTTTGGCATTGATATATAGATGTACTGCGTAGTGCGTATTAGATTTGGCCGAACATGCACTGTGTTCAACTGAATTGAACTGCAATCCATTCAAACTGACTTTAGTATGATCAATATTGACGACTTGTGGTTGTGTACGGAGTGGCGCTCATGATATAAGAACTCGAGTCTAAGTGTAAACCTAGATGTGAATAAAAATATTAGTCAAATAAGTAAAATGATATGTTGTTCAAGTGAATAAATGATTTATAACACTGACGTTTTGCCATTTTAGTTCTCATTTTGAACAAATAGTTTATATGTACGTTCGTGTCTATAGAATATACGTCAATAGTCTTTGAAAGTCGGACACTTGTGCGGTGCCGAAGTGAATCGGTAGGTTGAAGCAGTCGTGTATAAAAACGCGTTGAAGCTTCCATAACTGGTTTTATTTGTTTGTTGTGAGTTATCAGTGTTTACGTAGGAATAAATTAATGTATTATTTTTCTTTATTTGTTTATTAATCCCGGACAAAGTGCAGTGGGAGTTAGACTTACTTACTATCAGATGCAGCATCTGAGGGTCCAATTGGGTCCATTGTGACATTGACGAAATATAAGTACCTCTCGCCAGACACAATAATGCCGGCCTGTTTGACACCGTATCTTTAAGTAACCTGGCTATGTGACGTAATGACTAAATAAGTTGAGTTCATTGGTTTATTTAATAAACTCGAATAGCATATAAATTACTTATCGTACTTCTATGTGGGTCATGACAGACATACGTTAACCCGTAACAAGCCTTTATAACAAGCGGTGGAAGCTAAATTATTTTAACTATTTTCAATAAACATTCAGTCTCATCTAATAATTAACATTTTATAGTGTTAAGTTTATATCAATAAACTGTCGAACATTTTCATCAAGTGTTCTCTAAATTATTTTAACTATTTTCAATAAACATTCAGTCATAGTGAGATGTGTATACCTGTTGGTTCCCAAATTCACACTGAGGCCTATAAGAGGCAGCGAACACGCCCAGACCCTCTCCCCTCCGCACATTCTAAGATTGTTCCTTATCCTTCCACCACACTGCCTTCCCAACTTTCCTCCAGGGCCGTGCAGTCGTTAAACCACGGGAAAAAGATATCCCGTACGCTAGTTTCCCTCGGTGTTGACTTTAGGGCCGATACTGTTAGCATTTATATTTTATAATTACTGGATATTTATTTTTTTGTAAGAAAATATATGCCTCTTAATATGCGTGTTTACATAATATCAGACAGTGTATTGACTTTTAACGTTAATTAATTCATTCATTCAATCATTTATTCATCCATTCATGGAAGCTCTCCTGAGAACTAATGCTGGGAACACGCACATTCTAGGTTGAAGTGTTGTACAGCAAACATCTTCATCTCAAAGTGGTTACCAATAAATGTAAAATATTACAAAGTGAATAATAAAAGTTATTATGACAACAAAACGGAATTATTATTAGAACAGTCAACAATACTCAAAAAATAAACTAAAGTAGTCTAGAAGCATTGCTTTGAATCTCATTACCTTGTTTAAAAATTACGATTTACGCTTTACCGTTATAGGCCTTCAGAAACTATAAATTCCGTCAATTCGTGTTAGGCAACAATTCCTTTCACATTGCGTCAAATATTACATAGTAATTAACGGGGAAACCCGGCCCGGCTGCGCTTGCGACATTACGAGAACCGATCTGTTTATTTATTTGGTTGTTTAGTTTGGCCACATCGGTGAAATAGCCCGAGATGTCGACAGAGTACGTAATAGACTAAAAATAAAATCTTGTCTTAATAATACTATAATTGAAGAAGAAAACGCATAAACAGCTGAACGGGTTTTGATGAAATTTTCACACACTGATAGATCAAGTCCTGGATTCACAGATAGGCTAGTTTTATACAGGTAATTCGTTCCTGGGAAAAATGATTAATTTAATTTGATTTTTTAAATAGATGTCGCTGGTGTTGTACAGTTTTTTTGGAACTTTTGTGATGAGATAGGCTTTTCATGCGGTAGTGTTGCCCAAATGCAAGAACAAGACGAGACTTAGCCAGTCTTGGTCTTGGTCTTGCGCCAATACACCTGATCTTGGTCTTGGTCTTGGTCTTGCGCTCCCAGTCTTGGTCTTGGTCTTGGTCTTGCAGCAAGAGTCTTGCAAGTCTTGCAATTACCTATTAGTCTATTACTATTTATTAAAGTTTACTTTAAATCTTAGAAAAACGTATTAGAATTGGAACATTGTGAGCTTGAATTAACATAGCCATAGTAAAGATCAAGCAGATTAATAAATAACTGAAGATTTGATAAGAAATTCGAAAAATCAACTGACCTATATGTCGTTTTCCATGGAAGTAACTGTTTCTTAATAAACATTTATGATTTATAAGCTTACATTTGCTAAAACATGTAAAAAACAAATTAATTACAATAACTTGACTGTATTTTTAAAGAACAATACTTATCTGTCTAGAAAGAGATTGAACCTTCAACTTATAAGAAATTTAATAAAAGAGTTTTACGATTTATCATTGTATCCCAAAGTAAAAATGAAAAATTATTATTAATATTTCCCAATTGGGACCCGAGTGGGGCCAAAGTGGGAAATCCCAAAGTAAAAATGAAAAATTATTGTTAACATTTCCTAATTGGGGCTTGAGTGCGATTTAAGTGGGAAATCCCAACGTTGAAATAGTAAATTATTGCTAATAGTTCCGCTTGAATAAATCTAACTAAGATAAACAAAAAAACAGAAACAAATATTAAACATTTAACCTCAATATTAGTAATATCATCTAGTTGATTCGATGTACATCAAATAAAGCGACGAATGTAATATTCCCGCTTGGACCAGTGGTAACGTGAACGACTGATGATCAAGAGGACCCGAGTTCGAGCCCAACTGACGACAAGGATGCATTCAACCAATAGTTCACTTTCTAATCGAAATATAAAGTTATAGTACCATCAGAGTCCGTAATTCAAAAATTATTTTTTGATTTTTTGAAATTTTAGATTTTTTATAAATTTAGATTGGGATCTGATGGGGATTTCCCAATTGGGCCCCATTTGGGATTTCCCAATGGGGGCACATTTGGGATTTCCCAATGGGGGCCCAAGAGGGCTTTGCGTGACATCCCAAAGTGGGCCCCAAGAGGGAAGCCCAAGAGGGAGCCCCATTGGTCGCACTTTTAAATTTCTAGTCGGGCTATCCTTACCATTTTATCCCAATCATAATACTACTTGCGTGATCAGTATAATGTATTCATTTTCATTCTAAGCACTCTGAAACTTATTAATTCTTTGGAACACCTGTAGGTACTCTTAAAATTCGAAATTATTTTGCATGAGTATACCTACGCCCTATGGCGGCAATCAAATAGTGTCAAATGTTATGATTTCGGCGTGGCGGCAACGATTGTTTTAGATTTCAAAAGAAGCCGCCGGCGCGTGTATCATAACCATGTACTTCCGAAAAGCGGCAAATTTCTTTGAGAAGTAAGTACAAAACCTTTGATGCCGCATTATCAAAGTGCCGATGGTTAAAACATAGCTATGCATGCACTCAGTTTGATTTTAATAGATCTTTTTTATTCGCTATGTTTATGGTATTAGTCGTAATGCGCATAGGTCCAGTTTTTCATATTCTTTGATACCGTTGTTTGCGTCTCATAGAATTCCTAAGCGTACCTACCTATACACCGAACTGTTACACCTAACTACTCAGTGAAATAGCGCTAAGTCCTAGCTGCAAGACGCAAGAGTCTTGCAGGCTATGTCTTGTTCTTGCTCAAGTCTTGCACGGTCAGTCTTGGTCTTGGTCTTGCTAAAAATACGCGGTCTTGTTCTTGGTCTTGGTCTTGCAAAAACGCAAGAACAAGACCAAGACTGCAAGACCAAGACTGAATTTGGGCAACACTATCATGCGGACGAAGCCGCGATCAACATCTAGTCATTTATATTATTAGTTTATTAAGTACTTGTATCTTAGTTATACTTAAAATTATAATGTTATAAAATGTTGGCTAGTTGTATTTATTATTGAAGATGTCCTACACTATGTATTGGGTGTAACCTATAATTAGTAGTATGTGGAATAAATAAATAAACAAATCTTTGATATTGGCAAAATGGCGTAGTAATAAAAAAAAGCTTTGTGTACTTGAAAACTACTTTATAATTTGTATTTATACTACCTATCTACATAAAAAAAACTTCGGCGTAAATTGGACTCATATTTTTCAAGACGATTATGTACTATATTAGTCTATAACAAGATTTTTGACCGATATTCCGAAATCTCTAACAATTGCCGACCTCGAAAATATTCCACAGCGATTTTGTTGCAATATTCAAATTAGAATTTGGACAATCGTAAAATATTCTGCTATATCCTTTATGTTATCTATGTCAACGGCCAGCCGCAGCGCCCACGCGCCTTATCGCCGAAAACAATTTGAATAACAAGTAACACACTACCTAACATATTTATATTAACCAAAATATAATATACGCGTGGTGTATAAATATAACTATCAACAATAAATATAATTATCAATATTTGTCAATATTTATACGATGGAAAGAATTTTAAGTGTTTTATAATTTTTATTTTTTGACATAATGTAATTGTTCACTTATCAACTTTCTTTTTTTATCTTCCTAGGTGACCCGGGGTCCCGAATAGCACAATAAGTATTAAAAAAAATATATAAAGAATCCACTGTTAGACGATACGAAGTTCGCCAGGTCAGCTAGTACTGAAATATTTATTAACTCTAAAAATAAATAATTCGAAATTCAAATTTTCCCGTGCGCGAGGCTAAGGAATCTTATTCAAACAGCCTTGGACGTGATAATATTTTAATTGGCAATGTATGGAAAAATAAGTATTTAACCTGCTCAAACGAATAACAACCTAATTTCTTCGTTACAAAATTGGCTTTAAATCGTCAGTGAATATTTTGTAGCTTAAGCAAATAGTTCAAATATCCTCAAAAGATTTCTAAGAAGCGGACACCTAACGGTACAGCTAACACTTCATTGCCATCCCAACAGCGAGTCTATTGTTTAACATCCAGTTTTGGGAACAATAACAATGTAAATATTTTAGGCACATGGGTCATCTGATAAGCTCGCAACAAAATCAAGGCAAACTGAGTTTAAAATTTACAGACCCCATTTTTTTTTATTGCTTTGAATGACGAGACGAGCCTGCTGTTCGCCTGATGGTAATTGATACGACCGATAAACAGTAGAAACACCAACACCTTGAATTACAAAGTTTTTGGTATTCCACTGCGCTCGTCGTCCTGAGACATGAGATGTTAAGTCTTATGTTCCGTAGTTACACTGGCTATAATGCCCTTCAAACCGGAACACAACAGT
Organism: Manduca sexta; assembly: GCF_014839805.1. NCBI lineage: Eukaryota > Metazoa > Arthropoda > Insecta > Lepidoptera > Sphingidae > Manduca > Manduca sexta. Next base: position 559,855 of record NW_023595440.1, on the reverse strand, counting down.
GACTACACACTGCTAGGCAGAAATAGACATTGCGGTGGTATCTACCCAGACGGACACTCACATATGAGAGACCTACCACCAGTACCACTTCATACTAGTGTTAGGTATTTTATTCGAGTCAAAATAATGGTATAGTTCCGCTGGCACACATTCTAGGAATAGTGGATGGATAGGGAAGAAGCGGCGGTAGCCTAGTTGGAAACAGACTGCCGAGACGATTGTCTGCAGGTTCAAATCACAAAACACCTCTGACTTTTCTAAAATTATGTGTATTTTTTGTAAATTATCGCTTGCTTTAACGGTGAAGGAAAACATCGTGAGGAAACCTGCATACCTGAGAAGTTCTCTATAGGAATTTCGAAGGTGTGTGAAGTCTACCCGCACTACAGCGTGGTGGACTAAGGCCTAATACCTCAGTAGTAGAGGAGACCCGTGCCCAGCACTGTTCAAATAAAATATTTCATATAAAGGTCCCATGTGACAGGGCGCGATACTCTCACCATGCCGAATTCTCTCACAATTCCGCTCACGTGGGAGTAAGGCAGGAACATGAGTCCAAATAGTCGGATCCAGATTATAATACGACTTAACATTTCACGTCTCAAGATGACGAGCGCAGTGGAACACCAAACTCTTTTTAATTCAAGGTGTTGGTGTTTCTACTGTTTATGGATCGTATCGCTTACCATCAGAACGGCAACCTCGTCTCGTCATTCAAAGCAATAAAAATATTATACATATTTTTGAATTTGAATAGCAATAGCGTGAGAGCCCGACTTCTTGCAACGTCTCAATCAATTAGTGGCCGACAGCGCGCGACTGTGCGGCTCATCACGTTTACCGGTACCCGCAGAATATCTGGTAAAGGACAGAGTTTTCATTGCATTTGAATAACGAGACGAGCATTCTCGCCTAGACTAGTAAACAATAGCAACATACAGCAGAGGTGAAAGGTGATTTTTTTTTTCGAAAAACCCGACGCAACATATATCTACTAACTAGCGACCCGCCCCGGCTTCGCACGGGTGCAATGCTGATACTAAATACACTACAGAAAAACTGTGAACGTTGTATATAAAACATAGCGGCCCGCTCTGGCTTCGCACGGGTATAACAACAAAATAACAGTATTTCTCCACTATTTAATGGATGTTATTATACATATAAACCTTCCTCTTGAATCACTCTATCTATTAAAAAACCGCAATGGTCCATATAACCTGAGTCCTGCCGCTTGTCTGTATGTAGAATCTAATTAACATTATTACGATTTGAAGACCGCATTTGTGCATATCACTACATAGTATAAAACAAAGTCGCTTTCTCTATCCCTACCTTTGTATGCTTAAATCTTTAAAACTACGCAACGGATTTTGATGCGGTTTTTTTTTTAATAAATATAGTGATTCAAGAGGAAGGTTTATATGTATAATAATAACATCCATTAAATAGTCACCATTGCACCCGTGCGAAGCCGGGGTGGGTCGCTAGTTGATATAAAATGCGATGGTGCTGCTGCGACGAATTCTCTTAGAATGGTAGTAGTGGCATTAGGGCGTGTATAATTAAACTTTTTATTAATATTTATTTTGTTCCAAACTTACACTTTTTTATATTCATCTACGGTTCGAGAACTTATGTAATGTGTTATTTTCAAGAAGCTAAGTATGTTTTCGTTTGGTAACGTCATAATGACCCTGTATATTGTATAACTAAAGTCCTGCCGGCTTCCTTTTCGTAATTGATGTAGAATCTAATTATCATTAGAATGATTTGCAGATCGTATTTATACATATTAGTACCTGTATGTTGTGTCGGGTATTCAGGATAATTCGTCTTTCGCCTCTGGTAAGCAGAGTAGGGGCAGATAGTGGCTGACGTAACGTCAGTCAGTCACAAAAGTACCTGACCAAATTCAACCCTTCTATATAACTTCAATCGAAATATTCTTTTACTGTATCTATACTGATATTAACAAGAGGACAAGTTTATTAGTTTGTTGGTTTGTAGGGACTAGTCTGCTGAACTGATTTTGATAATTCTTTGCTTACAAAACTACATTCACCCGGAGAGCTATAGGCTTTTTATCCCGGGAAAATAGAAGCAGGACTATTATCCCGGAAAAGCTATTAATACGCTGATGATACAAAAGTTTGAAATTTTGTATTTGTTCAGCTGCTTTTGTGGACTGTAGCTGTTATATCGAAGAATATACGATGTCTTGATGATGTTTATTTAGACAGTCATGATGACTATTTAATTGTTCAAACGATATAAAACTAATTTAATTTCAGTATAGATGTTTGATATTAGGCGCCGCGCAGTTACAGATGACAACTCCTTGACAATTCATATTAAACCGACTTCAAAAAAAGGAGTTACTCAATTCGACCGTATATTTTAATGTTTGGTACCTCATATTATTACATGTTTTACAAATAGGAAATGTTTGTTAGTTTTGTGTCTGTAAATGCTAATCTCTGGAACATTTATTTAATATAAGTTCTCCAAAAAATATTACACATATATCAATTTCCGCTTAACATAAAAATAAAATATGGTATGAAACAATGTGCATCTTACATCTAAGGAGACACGCACTAAGTATTTCAGAAAAAAGAAAGAAAGATATAAAATTAACGTATAAACAAAAAAAAATGTAGTTCAGACATGACATATTTTGGAATTAAGTAAGAACTACAAAATTATAAAATATCTTAAATTATTAAAGATAAAAATTAAAAACAGAAATTATAATTCCGCTCTGGTATTTAGAATCAATTTCGTTTCGTTTTGTTGGGTCATAGACGTCTGTTGAATCATGTTAGATAAATATTTGGCCTCGTTATATCTTCAACATCTACTCTAATTAATCCATCTTAGTACGAATTGAAAAATCCACACAGTGCTTGCGTAGTTGTATTGCATATGTCGATTGCGTATTCGAATCCCGGGTGGGGCAGGGATGGGATTTTGCTCTGTGTAAGCCCCGAGTGCAATGTTTGAAGCCTTTTTTTATGGAAAATTATTTATTTACATATCAACACACAGCCATTACAGGTTACAAATCGACTGGCGGAACTATAATAACATAATAACTTACAACTATTAATAGGCTATTGATAAATATATTGATAGGCTCGCCTTTAAGGGCCAGAACATACAAAGTGAATGCCCTTTTGCACCTCTGCCTACACCCTCTCATGGATAAGGGATAGATAATATTATGTTAATATGACTGAATAGGTACACATGGAATGAAGTGCCCTGGTTGGATCTGTCTATCCTTTGGATATAAAGGCTATATTCGTTTGTTTTGTTACCGAACCCTACAAACTTCCGCTAGTCCAAGCCGTCGAAATCAATGATAAAAGAGTATAGAGGATGAGTGATATGGTCACGTGACATGCGGCACATTTAATGCATAAAATGGCGCCGACTCCGCCCCTTACAATAGTGATATGCTAGTACCGAAAATTTTGTATCGACATCGAAGAATTAAAAGAGAGACAAACAAGCCCAAAAGATCAAATACGAAAGGGGTTAGGTTCTACCATAATATAAATATAACAAACCATAATATAAACAAACAAACTGAAACTGATTTATAAGTAACAATTGTTAAAGAAAGCAGTACCTGTTGTGACAAACATCCAGTTGTGTTTGATCTATATTTGTATGTTGCGCTATTCCTTGCTAATAATTTAAGGTACAGATTAAGATATTTACTTAATACATGATGAATGGAATAAGATAGCGTAGCCAGCAATTATTTGGTTGGTTTTATTTTATTTTAGTATTATGCTCTTTAATCGAGAAACATAACTATGTTTCAGCAAACTAAAATCAATGAGCGTAAAGATGGTGGTTAAGATAATCAATTATAATAATTATTTGCAATAACAACAATATGATTATATATCTATTTCCGTGCATGCAAAGGTTGCTCGAAACATAAGACCGCCAATTGTAAAAATATATCTTACATTTCATCTTTATGTTGTTTCTTTTATGTTTATCTATTCTTTTATGTAACAATTCTAATTTTATTCATATATATTAAAAGTAATATTACTATTAGGTGAAGTATAATAATCATTACTATTTTACTTATCGGGAATATTGTTGGAAAACAGTTATCTTTTACTCGCGTTAATTAAACGTGTGGTTTATGCATTTCTTCTCAAAATGTAAAGAACGAATATATGTATTTGGTGTAGGATTCCAATCACGTCGCCCAATATTCTCAATTCATTTTGCCTTGGTTTTTAATTTTTTTGGTACTCTAAAAAAATATTCTAATTTCACTTAGTTTGTCGTTCTGGATAATACAATATTGATGTGTGCTCTAACATTCTTTCAAAGACAAAAACCGTAACTGATAAACGGGCGTCTGTTAAAATATCGATATCAATAATTTCTAAACAAATCCACCCATTCCTAAGCTCGTGTGTAAACAAACATAATGATTTTAATGGATATAAATCACGCCTAAAAGGGTTCAAAGCTTATCAAACAAGATCCACATATAATTTTAATTGATAAAAACACATTCAAAAAGTAAATATACAAAGATATTTACTAATTTTCGGTAAAACAGTTACTAACCTATGAAAAGATATTTCGGGGTCTTTCTTGCGTGAATTCGATTTGCATCCTTTCACACAACACTGAGTCATTTTCGAAACTAACTAACTAACAAATACACTAATAAACACACTGAACAATTGAGAATATGATTATATTACTTTAAATTCAATATTTATGAAGATTTGTTTACATCGTCTCACACTACATGTACTTGCTGACTGGGCTGCAATAAATGGCGTTTCTGCCGCAAGGCGGTCCCAGTAGTAAACGAAATAGTGCCATATTCGAAGAAAGCAATTATTTTTGTCTTTTTTTGTTGCGTTCCAAATAACCTTTGAGTAAAAGAGATAGACATATATATTGACAATTCTGCGTCGATTTCCCTAACATAAATATAACTTATTCATATAGCTAACTTTTGAGGCCTGTCCTCTTTATATTTAGTCATTTGTCAAAATCCACCATGACGTCACAGCACTGCGAGGCGTTCAATGGGAACAAATCGATTGGCCGCGTTGAGATATTTCGCGGAACTACTACTTCTGAGAACTATGTCGCGATGGTAATGTACTCAAATATTCATGACAGAATTTACTCCAATATCGAATAGAACATTTTCGAACAAGCATTGTGGCGACTGAGAAGGCTAAAAGTTTTTAAAATGGCGACAAAAATAAACACTGTCAACCCGGGACCGCTGCGTGTAAAATGCGTGGGCCCCGAGGAGGCTCAATCCAAAATCACTCATAAAAAATGACCACTGCATGAGATATTTTATTTCAAGGCCAACTGAAGTTTTAACGCAAACAAAATAAGTAAACAAGCATCATATTTAGTGTCATGGTATTCTCGATTTTTCTAAAAAAAAAATCCACTAACACAAATCAAGTTAGATCGTCAGTAAATTCATACACAATTAATATTTAAAGTCTAATAACGTTTTTGTTTTTATTAATATAAAAACCGGTATGGTGCGTTATACTCTCAATGAATACTTAGATATATATTTATTTTTGCTATATACATATTTTAATCCAATATAAATAAAAAATATCCTATACCAAATAAATTAATTCTAAAATTGAGTAAAAGGAAATTAACTTATAGCGTCATAAAAATTATAATAATATGTATATGCATAAAATAACATAATAACATAGGTATAAAATTAAATATAAGAAACATTCGAAAGAATCCTGTAGGAAAGATTCGAAATTCAAACACAAAAAATTCCCGCCATCGCAAATAAAAACATCGAGATTTTACGCAGATAGCTACGTCATAAACGCGTAACTTTAATAGGATAAAAGAATCCGTTTTGCGACACACGCTCAATGAAACGGCACATTCAACATTGTAATGGGCACATAAAACTACAACGTACCTGCCATCACAACAATGTTGTCACTTTACAACACTAATCACAACACAGTTTTCACGTAAATATAAATATATTTTTTACGGACAAAACATACAAGTTCCAATGTTTGACACAGACTACTGACTAGTAGGCGCTAATTTCGGTGTTGCCATGTGCGTATTTAAAAAAATACAAACTTGTAAATAAAAATATAAAACCGTAGTGAAGGTCAGAACACAAAAAGTTCCCGTATGACGTATTTATTGATAAATATGATGTTTACTTTGTTTGTGTGGTAATTATCAAGCCGGATGTATATTTTGTAAGCAGAAATTCAATCAAGTAATCAGAAAGTTTATCTCACATAAAATATGCTAAACACAATGCCATACCCATCTTAGTGGGATTTTATAAATACCTTAATAAAAACTATGGTACAATAGAAGTTTTTCTAAGAAAAAGCATAATGTAACGTATTTGTATTCTTTTTCAAAGTTGATATTAATGGCTAATTATTTGTATATGGTTTCTATAATGTGCTAATATACCATTAGCCGCAGGAATTCGTTAAGTGTATGAAACCCTACACCAATATTTATCCAAGAAGGTTTACCGTACCTAGTTAAATGTCGCAATTCTGTTCTAACAAAACATTTAAAATAATAATACAATAGGAACAAAAAATACACAAAGCTGAATTAAAACTATTATCTGGCAATACTGACGTTTGTTACCAAACAGGATGTCAAGCATTACCAAACTCAATATTCTTTCATACTAGCCCTAACACAATAGCTCCAAGGTCGGAAATCAATTAGCATAACCGTAAAATGGAATTGCGACACCGCCACCTCGATATCAAGTAGAACAAATCATGAAACAATCTTATTTGCAAGGATCTCCTTAGTGCAAAAATAAAATTCGCTTGTCAGAACAGCAAGAAGAGACATGTCGATGTCTCTTTCACACATAGGTGGTTATGTATTTCTGCATCTTTGTCGCTCTCATGGGCAATAGGCCACGATACGCACTCCGCGCACGTTCTTACGACTTACTATGACGACGTAGTAGAAGGTCTAGTAAGGCAATTTAGTTTTAATTGATTTGATATTTTATTGGCTTTGAAAGTAATTTTGACGTAGTTCAGCCGGAATCAGAGTTAATAAAATTTAAAAGTTACCGGTAAATTAAGTTTAATTTTTCCGGAAATGATTTACATATCTTGGGCAAGTCACAGAGTACGTAGATTGTGAACCGGCGTTTTTCGGTTTGATTTCGACATAATTTACAAAAAAGATGTGGGATGAAAATATGCACAACAGAACTATTAATTTATCTATGGGGCCGTTCAAGTATTACGTAACGCAATTTTTAAGATTTCAGTAGCCCCCACCCACCCATGTAACGCGCCGTAACATTTTCCTGTCCTCCCCCCCCCTCTCCAAAAGTTATGTAACTCTAAAGTTACAATTTTAATATAATATTTACAATTATTATACGCAAAATACCGGAAACTCCCTAAAACACCTTTGTTATTATTTTAAAATAAAAAAAAACAATGTTACATAACAATTTGTATGACACCTCTCTCTCGCCCCTGTTACGCATCGTAACGTTTTACAAGTCCCCCTCCCCCTTCCCCCAAATTGCGTTACGTAATACTTGAACGGCTCCTATAGACTCCATTGAAACATGGGAAATAAACATCGAGAAATAGTAATGGCACCTTTAACGAAGATTAAAGTTTTTTTTTGAATAAAAATTGCCAACAAGCCAGACTATTTTTTAGTTTGAATCCCAGGTCAAAGACCACGTTGAGTGGGCTTTTTACTCAAATTACCTGAGTTCGGATCCCCGCATATCTGACATTATTCAGTCGGTTATGAAAAAAAATTGTAAATTTATGCTAAATGTTTAGCGTCTTGACCCTTCTTATATTATAGTGATAAGAATAAGAACATGCGCCAAAGAGACAAAAACATAACTTATAATAAAAAATAAAAGGACAAGTGTATAAAAATACATAAATAAAATAGATATTTGTTAGAAGTAAGAAACCTCTGAACTGATTTGTGTAAAATTTGTGACACCGATAAGCCATTTATCATGGATTATGTTTAAAGCTGTTTTGTATGCCAGAAGGTATACAAAAAACCTTTTATTCTGCAAAGTTCATCGCTCTGGAGGCGCAACAACGCCTCATGAATAAACACCTACTTATTTAGCAATAATATCAACCCTGTATTATATACTGTCCCTCTGCTGGGCGCGGGCCTCCTCTACTACTGAGTGGGATTATTTAACATTGACTAATAATTACTTATCAACGACTGGACTGTCCTTTCCCCAACTTCCCCTATCTCCATCATATAGTTGTCTGTAAGTGCCTCGAGCGATATCACTAATTATTTCCCTCTGCCTATATTGTTTTTTATATTAAGTACAGTTTCTTTATCTATTTATTACAGTGCACTGTATAATAAAAATAATAAAGGTGTAATAAAAACGTCAATGCGACTTGTACTACTAATCTGACCTGCACTGTGCGTGGCCCATTCTCGGAACAATTCGGCGCGCGGCTATGCTAGCCACGCCGCGGCGCGCACGCCATCTTTGTTTATGAGTCACGGATATTTACGACTGTGCACGAAGATACTCGAAGACAAGAAAACCTTATTAGTTATTACAATAATTAAGTATGTATAATTACTTAAGGTCATGGCGACTCAACCTGTGCTCGCCCAGCGAAACAGCACATTAACCATATATAAGAAGCTGATATAAACATATAGAAAAAAACATTGAAAATCTTATTTGTACAATATGTTTTTTAATTTTGTTAAGTTTTAAACTGTAGATATTGTTTTATTAATTTCAATAAAAATACGACTAGAATTTTGATTACGTGCATCTCCTCCTACACTTCAGATTTTAATTTATAAGCAACATTATTAAATAAACAATTTAATGAGGAATATTTTGGTATTTAAAAAATTTTGAAGGCCTAAAATTGATTGAAATTACATGATCCCGCTGTAATTCGTGTCCCGAAAATGTATGGAATGTATACTGAAGGCCGTTTTCTCCAGGGAGAGTAATAAGGACATTGTTTCAAATTTTTAACACGTTATGACAAAAGCACTTAGGTAACTTATATTATAGTTTGAGTACCTAAAAGTAATGAAATAATTAAAATTAAACTATTTTTCTGATTTTATCGCGGTTTTAATATTATAATTTTCTCCCGACGTTTCGAAGACTTTGCAGCCTTCATGGTCACGGGGGGGACTGAGGTGTTGTTCATCCACAAAGTCAAAACATTAAAACCGCGATAAAATCCGAAAAAAAATTTTATTTTAATGTTTAGCATTCGCGTAAACATAAGCAATCATTAAGTAATTAGATAAGTATAGGTGGCGCGTAAACTGAGTAACTCTGGCACTAATTGAGATATATAGGCACGGAGTAAGCTTGAACATCCAAATGACCTTTCTTAAGATTGTCACAAATAAAATTGCACGCGAGAATCCGCGAGCAAAAGCTAATGCTACTTATAAAAAATAAACAATTCGTCCCATGCATAAAATGCATTATAGAATGTATCCTCCGGCCGTCGAGGCATCCGCAATCCACTATTTGTCATTCTGGGAGCGACTCGCGTCTAAGCACGTTTAAAAGTATGGATATGCCCTATGATGTTTTTATTACATAGATACGTTGTCCGAGCTCAATATTCGCAAGACGAAAGCAAGGTAATTGCCCGACATTCACTTAGTCAACCTCCAAGCACTGTCGCGGCTAGTCGGCTTACTAACTTTTGTATTTTTATTAATAAAATGCCTTCCTGTGTTTTTAGACGATGTACAAATTATACTCCAACTGGGAATGAAAAAAACGTTTCATTTCATACGTTAGTAATAAGTATACACTATTTAACTTATTTTTTAACTAATAAATGCATTTTGTTCGAGTGTCATGGCGACGGGCGGTCGACGCTCGGGCCCATTCAGACACTCAGTGCTTGTGTATTGCACGAGTGTGTGCAATACACAAGCACTGAGTTCCTTCTCATAGTCCGGTGAGACATGACCGGAGAGAGATCAGCAGGAGATATTATAGTGCACGAGTGTGTGCAATACACAAGCATTCTCTGTTCCTTCTCATAGTCCGGTGAGACGACATGACCGGAGAGAGATCAGGACCAACGGCTTTACGTTCTTAGCCCTTCCGTAATATTATATAAAGAGGCGAAGCTTGTACAACATTTCCCTTCTGCCAAGATATTTAGCAAAATAAAAACTGTTGTAGTGTGCATAAAAAGTATATAAGATTTATTTGTGTTCATAAAAACAAAGCGGTACGGCGCGGCACGTGTGTTGCGAACAAATTATGTCATTGTCCAAACAAACATCACGCATTTATCCCCGAAGGGGTATGCAGAGACGCAACCGGGGCACCCACTTTTCGCTAAGCATGTTCCGTCCCATGATGTGATATGGGGTGAGCCTATCATATCGGGCACAAATTCCAGACTTCGGGCTGATACTGAACAGATAAACCTAAATATCACTTTGCCCAACCCGGGATTCGAACTCAGCACCTCAGAGCGCAGCCGTACCGCGCAAGCAGTAGTACTACACCACCGCGCCATTTCATTATCCATAGCGTAGTTACATTGACAGTGACATAATTTTTTGTGTTTGTTAAAAGCCCTAAAAGCAAATGGTATCATTGACGTATATTCTATAGAGACGAACGTCCATATAAACTATTTGTTCAAAATCTAGAGTTGGAACTAAAGTTCGCTGCAGCGCTAGAACATCAATTTTCGTAACCAAATTTTAAACTTGCTAAAGCGCTTTAAATAGAGTATAAGTAAAATGTCAACCAATATCGGATTGCAGTACACTTCAGTTGAACACAGTGAGTGAGGAACGCCAGATCTAGCACGTAGTACATATCCATAATGACCCATTTGAAAATTTCCAATTTGTGTGGTTAAAAAACCAATTTCTGTTTGTGACCTTTTAGTTTTTACCCTTTTTTATCTTGCTATAGGTTTCATTTATTACCTGCCTTTAATAAGCTCAATTTTATAGCAACTTCAAAAAAAGGTAGCAAACAAAAAATAGTTTTCTGACGACTGCCACAAATTAACAATTTTGAAATAGGTCATTATTTTATTAAGAGTGCGATATATCGATGAGCATCCTTTCTATATGGTATTTCTGTAACCCGTGCTGAAGAAATATGAACGCAACCTCCTTGAAAAGTAATTTATTGTGACTGCATTTACTTCTAAAAACAAAATACTGTACATTCTGTCTTCCTTCACGTTTCAACTCATGTATTTTTCCTAATAAAAACTAACTCCGTTTATATACAATAATTTATTATTTTATCAGGTTATGGGCCCAGACGCCTAGTTAGTTCAGTTACTGTAGGAAAGAAAAAAGTATTCGTTCGTATATAGGTACATTTGAAAATTTTATAAAATGACGTCAAATGGCCACATGGTACAAATTGAAAAATTACAAGGCCGGGATAATTACGCCACATGGAGCTTTGCCGTACGAACGTACCTGGAACACGAGGAGTTATGGAAATGCGTGGAAAATGGCGAGGAAAAATTTACCAAAAGTGAGGACATTAAAGCCAGGTCGTGCTAACAAGACGTGCAAACCTATGCGTCATAGCTAGACCTGTTCCCACAGGAAGCGGAGATGTCGAGAGAGATCCGCTTCAAGTCCGAGAGATGCGTTGTACTAGGGAACTTTACTTTAGGACTGGGACCACCATGAGAGACGAATTTTCTTCTAGAGAGTGCTCACACTCTCAGATCAAACCGACCAATGTTCCTTGGTCCATTGGCGAATCTTCTATAGACACGAACGTCCGTATAAACTATTTGTTAAAATTTGAATTAAAATAGCAAAACCTCACTGTTATAACCTATTTATTCACTGGAACACTTGAATGTTTTTTATTCACATCCAGGTTTACACTTAGACTCGAATTATATTATGAGCGCCACTCCGTACATAACCACACGCTGTCAGTGTTGAAATCATACTAAAGTCAGGTGTACGGATTGCAGTTCAATTCAGTTGAACACAGTGAGTACAGAACGCCAGATCTATAGCCTGGTCCTATTCACTCCGGGCAATTTGTAAAACATGTGTAAGTGACTTTATTTACGTTAGTACTAAAATGATTACAAAATAGCGCAAAATTTCAGAAAAAGGTCTTATTGTTTCACCATTTCAGCCGGGAATCGTCCACTGCTGGACATAGGCCTCCATTGAGCGCCACAGGGACCGGTTCTGGGCCGTCCTCATCCGTAGGACTCCGGCGACCCTCACCAGGTCGTCGGTCCATCTCGTGGGGGCCTACGCTACGTCTCCCGGTTCGTGGTCGCCACTCCAGAACATTTCCGCCCCAACGGCCATCAGTTCTAGAAGCTATGTGTCCTGCCCACTGCCACTTGAGTTTCGCAACTTTATTTATTTAAATATAAGAAAAGAATAAAAAAGTAATTACCGGAGTTTCTCAAATTAGGCTGAGCCTGTGTCTTGAGAAACCAATTAATTAATTTGTTAAGCGCGAGCTAGAGAACTCTAACATTGTTTAGCCTTATTTAACTAATACAATATCATAATTCAATGTAAACAAGTATTGTACATTTGTTGTCTGGAGATCATAAGATCAGGTCCCCTAACTCCTGGGTACACGCCTGCTCGCAAACCTAGATCGCTAGAAAGTGCGGAAACCACTCCAATGTAACTTGCAACACTTCCTAAAGAGTCATTGAACCAGCTGTATACTTAATTGATTTCATTTATAGTGTTTCACTCATACATTAAACTATACAGAGTCATTTTAACATCGCGTTACTAAATGAAACCACATACTTATCTGCTTGGAAATAACAATACAATAAGTTACTTGAGCCGTGGATGTAAAATAGAAAACGTGTAAGTTTCAAACAAAATAATTATTACAGGAAAGTAATTTTAATTTTACGCGCTCTAATACCACTACTACTACTCTAAGAGAATTCGTCGCAGCGACAACATACTTTCAGTCAGTAATACACTCACGCACGCCATATTCGGACTACACTACAAAATGACCAAAAAATCTGAAAATTAAAACCAGGATTTTTGGTGAAGATATTCGTTATTAATGCATGATTTTTGACACAATGTCAGCAAAGGTGCAGACGAGTATGTGGTATCATTTAGTAACGCTATATCAAAATGACCCTGTATAGGTATAGACCGGACATCAGGACCGAATTATTGCTCTAAAAGTTATCACCAATCACTACATAGTATAAAACAAAGTCGCTTTCTCTGTCCCTTTGTATGCTTAAATCTTTAAAACTACGCAACGGATTTTGATGCGGTTTTTTTAATAGATAGAGTGATTCAAGAGGAAGGTTTATATGTATAATAATCACACCATCACGCATTTTATCCCCGAAGGGGTATGCAGAGGTGCAACCAGGGCACCCACTTTTCTTTTTACTTAATTGAGTTTTTCTGCTCAGTATCAGCCCGGAGTCTGGAATTTGTGCCCGACATGGCGATAGGCTCGCCCCCTATCACATAATGGGACGGAACACACTTGGCGAAAAGTAGCCTTGGTTGCACCTCTGCATGCCCCTTAGGGATAAATGCGTGATGTTGTGTGTTTTGCATTCGCATTTACATCCGCTAATGTTCAAAAAATGACATTCGTTCCGTCCCTACACCATACACAATGTGACATTTTTTTCTTTAAGGCGATACCTCAAGGTCCATTTTCATACATTTTGTTTCACCTTTAATCTGGGTAACTAAACAAGTATTGGCAAGTAAAGAATTTAAATTCACGTCTAGTTAGTGATTAGTTCTCGCAGTTGAAAGAAAAACGTAAAAATAATTAATAATCATGGATATTTCTGCCTTTAAAATTTCGTCATATTAAATTTAGAGGATTAAAGGTGAAACAAAATGTATGAAAATGGACCTTGAGGTATCGCCTTAATGAAAACAATAAACTCAAACATGCAAGTGCGTGTCCATCATCTTCCGATATTCTTGACGTATTCACGTGTTTCACGCACGAGCTGCTGTAGAGAACTGACTTTCGTAGTATTGTAATGCTCTCACGACGAACGAGGCAGATTTCGGTGACGTGTGGAGAATAGAAGCGTCCGATATAACTGCAAACTCGAATCGCTACGACAAATCGTTGTCGTGTATAATATAATAATAATATCAGCCCTGTATTATATACTGTCTCTGGGCACGGGCCTCTTCTACTACTGAGAGGGATAAGGCCTTAGTCCACCACGCTGGCCTAGTGCGGATTGGCAGACTTCACACACCCTAAAATTCCTATAAATAATTTCTCAGGTATGCAGGTTTCCTCACGACGTTTTCCTTCACCGTTAAAGCAAACGATAATTCACAAAGAGTACACATATAGCTTTAGAATAATTAGAGGTGTGTTAGGATTTGAACATGCGCACATTCGTTTCGGCAATCCGTTCCACAAAACTAGGCTATCGCGGTTATTGTGTATGGCGGCCATTAATTCTGATTTCATCAAAGCGTCAATAATAACGCGCAGTACTTAAAATGCCGCGCGCTCTGTAGAAACCTCTACGTGACGTGCACGCATTGGAGAACGATTTCTACATCATTAACATAAGACACGGGTTTGATTGAGATATCGATTATCCAGGATATAGCGTGTCTACAAAATATTAACATTCTGGGTAGATCGGATCACCAATAGCTAAAAATTTTAAAAAGTTGTATAATTGTACAATGTAGGTAGATATTGTAACTTTGACTTTGCGGATGAACAACACCTCAGTCCGCTGTGTGACCATGAAGGCTGCAAAGTCTTCGAAACGTCGGGAGAAAAGTAAAATATTAAAACCGCGATAAAATCCGAAAAGCAGTTTAATTTAAATGACTAACATTCGCATAAACATAAGAAATCATTGTGTATTCTTTGTGAATTATCGCTTGCTTCAACGGTGAAGGAAAACATCGTGAGGAAACCTGCATACCTGGGATATTCTCTATTGGAATTTTGAGGGTGTGTGAAGTCTGCTAGTCCGCACTACAGCGTGGTGGACTAGGGCCTAATCCCTCTCAGTAGTACAGGAGGCCCGTGCCTAATAGTGGGACAGTAAGTATATACTACAGGGCTGATATTATTATTATTACTTATTTGACCCCTCCCTTTGTTCTTGTCACACGAAGTTATATTTCCCGAACCCCGCCTTGGTATGGCTGTGACGTCACATGGTTTTCACTTTTACTCAACGTATATGTTTTGTCGGAAATAGAATACATTTTTAACTACCATTTGCTCACGGCTTCGCCCGTGTTTAGCTGTTTTCAGGGATAAAAGTCCCGCTATATATTTTCCCAGAATATAAAGTAAACTAAGAGTATAACCTTCCTAGGGTCTTAAACTACCTCCATACCAAATTTCAAGAAGAACCGTTCAGTACATTTTAAGAAAATCGATAACATACAGTTAAGGGGATTTTGTTTTATAATACGTATTGATTTTTGTTTACAATTAATGTTTTGTTTATTACTATAGATTTTGCTATGTGTCGTCATAATACTTATGACACCTCCCCCTATTAGAAACAAGAAAGAAAACACATTTATTTATCACAGCTTACAATAATTATTATTAATTATTAACTTGTTTGTTACATAATTTGTTGAACTCACAAACATATTGATAGTCATATAATTTACCACGAGTACGTCTAAGTTATGAAGTGTTTAGTATTCAGAGTACAACATAACGTATTGTATGGAGTCATTCGATATGTGGTACAACACCACGCTCGCCTTGCCGGCCAGTCACCTCACCACATTAGGCAATGGCATTACATTGTAGCCAGTGTAACTACTGGACATAAGACTTAACTCATGTCTCAGGAGTTACTATATGATATATTATTGTATAAACAACTAGCTGACCCGACAGACGTAGTCCCGTCTTAACTATATATGCACCAATGATAAAAGAAGTATAGAGGATGGGTGATATGGTCACGTGACATGCGGCACATTTAATGCATAAAATGGTGCCGACTCCGCCCCTTACAATAGTGATATGCTAGTACCGAAAATTTTGTATCGACATCGAAGAATTAAGAGAGACAAACAAGCCCCAAAAAGATCAAATACGAAAGGGGTTAGGAACTACCATAATATAAATATAACAAACCATAATGTAAACAAACAAACTGAAACTGATTTATAAGTAACAATTGTTAAACAAAGCAGTACCTGTTGTGACAAACATCCAGTTGTGTTTGATCTATATTTGTATGTTGCACTATTCCTTGCTAAAAATTTAAGTTACAGATTAAGATATTTATTTAATACATGATAAATGGAATAAGATAGCGTAGCCAGCAATTATTTGGTTGGTTTTATTTTATTTTATTATTATGCTCTTTGATCGAGAAACATAACTATGTTTCAGCAAACTAAAATCAATGACCGTAAAGATGGTGGTTAAGATAATCAATTATAATAATTATTTGCAATAACAACAATATGATTATGTATCTATTTCCGTGCATGCAAGGTTGTTCGAAACATAAGACCGCCAATTGTAAAAATATATCTTACATTTCATCTTTATGTTGTTTCTTTTATGTTTATCTATTCTTTTATGTAACAATTCTAATTTTATTCATAGCAATATATTAAAGTAATATTACTATTAGGTGAAGTATAATAATCATTACTATTTTACTTATCGGGAATATTGTTGGAAAACAGTTATCTTTACTCGCGTTAATTAAACGTGTGGTTTATGCATATCTTCTCAAAATGTAAAGAAATATGTATTTGGTGTAGGATTCCAATCACGTCGCTCAATATTCTCAATTCATTTTGCTTTGGTTTTAAATTTTTGGTTATCTTAAAAATATTCTAATTTCACTTAGTTTGTCGTTCTGAATAATACAATATTGATGTGTGCTCTAACATTCTTTCCAAAGACCAACACCGTTATTGATAAACGGGCGTCTGTTAAAATATCGATATCAATAATTTCTAAACAAATCCACCCATTCCTAAGCTCGTGTGTAAACAAACAATATAATGATTTTAATGTGTATAAATCACGCCTAAAAGGGTCAAAAGCTTAACAAACCAGATCCACATATCATTTTAATTGATAAAAACAAATCCAAAAAGTAAATATACAAAGATATTTGCTAATTTTCGGTAAAAACAGTTACTAACCTATGAAAAGATATTTCGGGGTCTTTCTTGCGTGAATTCGATTTGCATCCTTTCACACAACACTGAGTCACTTTCGAAACTTAACAAATACACTAATAAACAAACTAAACAATTGAGAATATGATTATATTACTTTAAATTCAATATTTATGAAGATTTGTTTACATCGTCTGACACTACATGTACTTGCTGACTGGGTTTCGTAAAATGGCGTTTCGGCCGCAAGGCGGTCCCAGTGTGTTGAAGTAAACGAAATAGTGCCATATTCGAAGAAAGCAATTATTTTTGTCTTTGTTTGTTGCGTTCCAAATAAGCTTTGAGTAAAAGAGATAGACATATATATTGACAATTCTGCGTCGATTTCCCTAACATAAATATAACTTATTCATATAGCTAACTTTTGGGGCCTGTCCTCTTTATATTTAGTCAATGATATGCACGCGCGCATTCTGTCAATCGCTGACAGTTATTTCAAACAATTGACAGTTAAATAAAATAAATATTGTCGTTAAGTTTTCTTAAAGTTTTCTAATTTTCCGCGCAATTTTTGAATTTTTTCTTTCATAAGAACCTTCTCCTGACAAGAACAAACACAACAAAAAAAAATTGTGAAATCGGTCCAGCCGTTCACGCGTGATGGCGTGACCAAGGGAAATAGGGATTCATTTTTATATGTATAGATTAATACTAACAAACTTTAATATACTTGCAACACTGTCATTGATATTTTTTTCTAATTTATGTATGCGTCTGAAGGACTGGTATCCATGGACAGAAATAAATTAAAAAAAAAATCTTTTATTTGTCTAGTCTCTCTTGTTTCCGATCATAAAAATGACGCTGTGTCATCTGTATAATAAAAAGTTATATTTAATTATACTTCGTTTTCCACTGCAATCCATCATGATGGCGAGCGTAGTGGAATACCATATACTTTATAATTCAAGGTGTTGGTATCGACTGTTTATCGGTCGTATCGATTACCATAAGCAAGCTCGTCATACAAAGCAACAAAAAAATTGTTTTAACAGCTTCGTTGGTAATGGCGTAATATAGGTCCTCTAAGGCCCCGCCCGAGGCCCCGAGCGGTTGCTTGGTTCGCCTCCTAGGGCCGCGTCTGACAGTAGGTAACAGAGAAGTTTGACGGTATAGGGCGTGCATGAGCCGCGGGTTCAATCTCAGCGAAACGAATGTTTTCTTATTTACATAAATGTTGAAACATTTACATAAAACTACTTTTCAGATTTCGGGCACACTCCTGTAGTGGCCATGAAGGTCAGCGTCTTCGAAACGTCGGAAGAAAGACTACCTATACATATTATAAAAAGTCCGTATGTAATCGATGTTCTCAAAATCTACTGAACGGATGTTTGTACGGTTTTACTAAAAGATAGTGCAATTCTTGAGGAAGATTTAGGTTAATAGTACATTACGGTTTTATGTAAATTGACTGAAATATAATTACTATTGAAGAGGTGGTTGTAATATCGTGGGTCTAGATTTACGTGGGAAAACTTTGTACCACTGATTTCCACACGGACGAAGCCGCGAGCGAAAACTAGTGTTTATTTTAGATTAATAATTCCATTTCATTCGCCGTACATTTCACTCACAACCCTAGATTTCCACATAAACCCATCCCTCCAAAGGGGTAAATATTTGAGTAAGAAACGCCCACCAAGGGGCGTGTCCAGACCACGCCCGAGGGTGGGCCACGCCCCAGCCCAGTCCGTGGCGAGAGGTGGCGAACGCCACACGTGGAGGGTGAGTGTTGTGAAGTGATTAGGTGTAGGAAATATCTGTGATAAGGCTTTCGAAAAAAGGTATGTCTAGTCTGACCAGGAAAATAAAAAACCTCGCCATGTTCTGACAAAATATTCTATTCTCTTATACTTTTAGTTATACGAAAAAAATTTACTTCACCAAAGCGGGTCTTTTATTTTCCTGGTTAGGATAAAACAATATATCTAGATTGAAATCAATTTGTGTTAACTCAAAATCAAAATATGTCAAATACTGTTGTGTAATCGCGATGGTTAACGGCTAAGTTCGTTTAATAATGTAATAATGTCCATGATCTATGTCTCTGGTGTACAAGAAGGTGTAAATAAATAAATAATTACCGCCATTAAACTATGGAGCAATAACTTATCTAAACAAGATCTATCAAGATAGCGGTAGTAACTTAGCAGAATTGAACCAAATACGTTTTATAATTTGTTGCTAATTAGTTACTACAATAAGGATTTTGTTACTCAAGCCGTTTAGAAGAAAAAGCTCTCACTGCTATCTTGTTATCAAGATAGCATAGAAACTACCAAAACTATATGGGATAATTTATATGGGACCTCACAGGAAGCCCAGCTTTCAAATAAAAAAAGAATCATCAAAATCGATTCACCAAGTCATAAGTTATGAGGTAACAAGCATAAAACAGTACAGTCGAATTGAGAACCTTCTCCCTTTTTTGAAGTCGGTTAAAAAGGGATATTATTAAAAATTACAAAATTGAAATTAAATTACATCAGCTATTGCTATCAAACATTTATTAAATCGGAACTCAAAAGACCGGCTACCAAACTTCAAAACACTGAGCTCATTCTGCGTAGATCGGATGACCAACGGCTAAAATTTAAAAGTTGCATAATTGTAACATGTAGGTAGATATTGTAACTTTGACTTTGCGGATGAACAACACCCCAGTCCCCCCCCGTGACCATGAAGGCTGCAAATTCTTCGAAACGTCGGGAGAAAACTAAAGTATTAAAACCGCAAAATGCGAAACATAGAATAATTTAAAAAAAATTAAAGTATAAAACACAAAATAAGTTTACAACCGCAAAGTGTGATAAAAAGCGATAAGTAATTCTCAGCTACAAGTAACAACGTTAAAGAGCAACGAAATAATGGCAAATTTTATTCATTACAAGCCCATACATTCATATCTAATAATTACACATTGTAAAACTGTATTTGAAGTTTAAGGTTAACTATTTAATATACTTGTGTTGGACACAGCGCTCTTCATTAATTAGATGGTAGTTCCTTAATTCCTGGTGGTAGGTCTCTCATATGTGAGAGTCCGCCAAGGTAGGTACCACCGTAATGTCTATTTCTGCCGCCAAGCTGCTGCTTACACAAGCCAGGAACACAACAGTGACTAAACACTGTTGTGTTCCGGTTTGAAGGACATTGTAGCCAGTGTAACTACTGGACATAATAATTAGAATCTCATGTCTCAGGATGGCAAGCGCAGTGGAATACCAAACACTTTGTAATTTAAGGTGTTGGTGTTTCTATTGTTCATGAGCGGTCGCCTGATGGTAATGTTTACCATCAGGCGAACGGCAAGCTCATCTCATCATTCAAAGCAATAAAAAAAAGATACATAACAAAATTTGTACTTATTATTAAAGAATACACAATAACTGATCAAACATAATCAGTATAGGTGTTAACACATTATAAAAAAAAATACGTAGTTCACTTGTAATGACAAAAACTAATGAAATCGATTATTATTTTACTGCAGGTAAAGAACTTTATTAAAATTAAAATGTATTTATTAAAGATGACTCGTGTTATCGCTGTAGTAAAATGCCATAGTGTTTACAATCATAATGTCGTGATAGCATAACTCGAATGTGCGTACGCAAATTTTGATTTTCGCTTCCAATTTTTATTGTTTTTTTTCAGAGCAAATGTCGTAAGGTCTTAGAGACCATGGCGACCGTCGAAGCATCAACAGTGAAATAAAAATAAATACTATACCTATCAAACTGAAGAGTTTGTTAAGACGCTGTAATCTCAGAAACTTAAGCGATTTTGAATTATTTTTTACTAATAGAAACTGCATAACTCATTAGTCCTATGAGCTACTTTTACCCGAAAAATGTAAAACAGGACTTTTATTCAAGCCAACTAGATTTAAATTGTATCTCAATATTAGTCAATCACAACGGCCCTAAAATATGTAGCAAGACTTTTATCATACAGTGGACTTTTATCCCGGAAAACTTCATCACGCGGGCGAAGCCGCGAGAAAAGCTAGTACAATATAAATATATAAAAAACGAACCCCGGTATTCATAGACATTATTTATCTAAGGACGGGGCATTACTGTGATAACAAGTCTGTTTCTCAGCTTTGTTTATCTGACAACCAACTAGATTCATGTTGTATCTCAATATTAGCGAATCACAAGGGCCTTATGTCTACGCACTGCGAAGGCTGGCATGCCGTCAGCGCTGAGAAACCCGCTATCATAGCAATGCTCCGTCCTTAGATAAATAGCGTCTATGAATAAGGGAGTAAATATCACACATTCAAAGCACTGTTTTCACAATAAGGTAGCACATGTTAGGCCAAAAGTGAACAAGCACTGGTATAAAAACAATCGAATAACCAATAACCAAATAACTAAATAAAACAACATAATTAGTTTTTGTCTTGAGTGCAATTATTGACATAGCAAAAAGGGGTCGAGTTAGCGCGAGCGCTGTGTTATCAGAATCCTCGGAGTATTATTGGGTTTGATGAGCGAGGTCCGCTCTATCATGACATTGTGTGGTTTCATCGGCAAGGATTACTCCCAGGGCACCAAATAAGACCAGCTTGGCGAGACCGGCTTACTCGAGGTGATGGACCCCGATATGTATAACAAAAGGATTTGGGTATACATACAAAGTAACTCGAAAATATTGATACCGCGATCCAGGACTAACTGTTAAAAACTGTACAACAAAATTAATATTGAACATTAAAAAAATATTCTTTTTATTAATTTCGCTTTTTTATTTGAAACGGAAAATTAAATGTAAAATACTAAAAAACAATATTGATTGTTTTTGTGATTGATTTGATCATACGACATGCGACGCTCGTCCTACTACATTTTGTTTAGTACGAGGAGATGTTATTGTCCTTTTTATACACGGACAAATTACATATCTATACATATTATAAAACAAAGTACCCTTTTCTGTCTGTCTGTATGTTATCAATTTTCTCAAAATCTACTGAACGGATTTTTATGAAATTTGGTATGGAGATAGTTTAAAACCCCGGGAAGGTTATTATAGGCTATATTTTCGAATTATATAGAAGGTTATATTTACTATCCCTATAAAAGCTAGTTAATAATATATTTACAAAAACATCATACATACATAGTATCACGTCTCTATCCCATAGGATGGGCAGAGACTAGTGGATTGCCACTTTGCATGATTTTGGCATATTTCTTTCTCTCCACCTTCATCTTTTCATTCCCGCCGGTTCAGAGTACTTCTGACCTTTGCTAAGAATGTCCTCTGACATTCGAAGGTTCGTTGCAGTCGACCCCTACCGGCTCTTCCATCCCTCCTTATTATAAAAATATAATTAATCAATAAAAGGTAAATAAGTAAGTACCATCGATAAATATGTACTACGTACTAGATTTGATGTCCGGTACAATAGCGCTCTGAGGTCCTGGGTTCCCGAACTCGGGTTGGGCAAAGTGATATTTGGGTTTTCTGCTCAGTATCAGCCCGGAGTCTGGAATTTGTGCCCGATATGGCGATAGGCTGCGACCCCTATCACATCATCGGACGGAACATACTTGGCGAAAAGTGGGTGCCCTAGTTGCGCTTCTCTGCATGCCTTCGGGGATAAAATGCGTGATGTTATGTATTATGTACGTACTAGATTTGGCGTTCCGAACATTCACTGTGTTCAACTGAATTGAATTGCAATCCATCTCAAAACCGACTCAGTACGGTCAATATTGACAGTTTGTGGTTGTGTACGGAGTGGCGCTCATGATATAAGAACTCGAGTATAAGCGTAAACTTGGATTTGAATAAAACATATTAGTCAAATAAGTAAAATTATTTGTTCAAGTGAATAAATGTGTTATAACAGTGACGTTTTGCCATTTCAGTTCAGATTTGAACAAATAGTTTATATGGATGTTCGTGTCTATAGAATATACGTCAATGGTAAGTACATAACATTATGTATGTATTAACGAAAATTAATTTTCAAAGTGAGATGAGAAATAAAATTACGCTAGGATAACCTACCCACATGAATATTTATGAAAGTCCAATAATTCCGCGTTCATATATCATAATCTTTAATGTTAAGTTAGATTAAAAATCTCTTGTACCAATATATTGCGCAAGTATTTAGAGATTCGTTTATACAAGTGGCGATAGTTCCAAACTGGTCGTACGTCTCGCATATGTGAGAGTCCTGGGTAGGTACCACTGCAATGTCTATTTCTAACAAGTAGTGTGTAGTCACTTGTGTTCCGGTTTGAAAAAACATTGTAGCCAGTGTAACTACTGGACATAATAAGACTTAACATCTCATGTCTCAGGATGGCGAGCGCAGTCTGGGGAATATTAATTAAGTTGTAATTCAAGGTGTTGGTGTTTCTGCTGTTTATCAGTCGTATCGCTTATCATCAGGCGAACGGCAAGCTCGTCTCGTTATTCAAAGGAATAAAAAATACAGTATAAGCAAATTTAGATAAGCAATAAACTTTGCTTTGATCCCTTTTAAAAGGTGGGTTAAAATTAACTGCAACAGATTAAGGATACGTTTATTAATATTATAGTTGAACAAATCCACAAACATGCAACCCTTTGTTACAGAGCTCCCGCGGGACACAGCCCTCGATGATGCGCCATTTAGCCCCGTTAATACTAAATACAAACATTTATCTGTTTAATAAAGATAACTTTATTTTAGTAGGGGACCTATTATAAGGTCAACAAGGTGAAGACGTAAGGTCTGTAGTTATACAGGGTCATTGTGACATCGCGTTACTAAATGAAACAATACTCATTTACTTCGAAATAACACTACAATAAGTTATTTGAGCTGTAGCAGTGTAGATGTAAAATAAAAACGTGTAAGCTTCGAACTAAATAAATATTAATAAAAAGTAATTTCAATTTCACGTGCGATAATACCACTACTACTACTCTAAGAGAATTCGTCGCAGCGACAACATACTTTCAGTCAGAAATACACTCACGCACGACATATTCGCATTAAACCATAATATGAATAAAAAATAAGAAATCTAAAAC
This sequence comes from Manduca sexta, assembly GCF_014839805.1. Lineage (NCBI taxonomy): Eukaryota > Metazoa > Arthropoda > Insecta > Lepidoptera > Sphingidae > Manduca > Manduca sexta. The sequence goes on along the minus strand of NW_023595440.1, from coordinate 535,537 downwards.
CAGGATTTTTGGTGAAAACATTCGTTATTAATGTATGATTTTTGGCACAATGTCAGCAAAGGTGAAGACGAGTATGTGGTTTCATTTAGTAACGCGATGTCAAAATGACCTTGTATAAGAAAAAAATCATTTATATTCATGAAAACTGCACAACAACAGAACACGGTAGGTACAACAAAAATGATAAAGTGAATGAAAGAAAATATTGAAAAAATAATTCACGCCGAATTATAACCTCTTTCTTTTTTTTTTTGGAAGTCGAGTTAAATTACATTATAAACGAAAAGCTGGTCGCGAAGTATAACAAATAAGTGATCTTAATTGTTATTTACAAATAATTATTCTTATAAATTGTTTTGACGTAACATAAGTGCAACCAATGACGTAATTAAAACATCTTAGAGTGCAACTTTGTTAATTTTAAAAATGATCGAAACTTGAACCTTTGCATACTAAGATGTTTTTATTAGATAGATACGTTGTCGGAGCTCAATATTGGCAAGACGAAATTCACTTAGAACCTCCAACCACTGTCGCCGCTAGTCGGTTTACAAACTTTTTGTATTTTTATAAATAAAATGCCTTCCTGTGTTTTTAGACTATGGACAAATTATATACTCCAACTGTGAATGAAAAAAACGTTTCATTTCATACGTTAGTAATAAGTATACACTATTTAACTAATTTGTAACTAATAAATGCATTTTATTCGACTGTCATGGCGACCAGAGACTAATAAACTAGATGGCCACGGCGGTCGACGCTCGGGCCGTAACAATGCGAGCTGCTAGGGCTGTACAAGTATGTGACTATAGTAAATACTGCGCTGTTTTGATGTGCAATTTTGTTAGTCTATGACGCGTCTATGTGTAAAACGTCATTGTTTGCATAGGTATTCCCGCTTGTAACTCGCGCGCCGCTAGCATGGAAGTAACAGCTCAAAGCCATTTGCTCGCAGAAGCGCCTTCAAGCGATTTATATAAAATTTAAGTTTTACGGAATTACAAAAAAAATACATTTATTTGTACAACTATTATAAAGTACACGTGTCTTTAATATTGCCACGTCAATATACACATAAATTTTTATCAAAAAAGGCTTTTATGTCTCACAACCAAAGCTCATTTTACATTGACATACTGATTGATAAGACAATGACAAGTCTATTTACTGACATCAAAACATTGACTTTATACTTTTGACGTAAAGTTAGAATTTCTTTGATATTGATTTGATGAGATGTCTTGGTTGACAAGTTCTATTTACCGTTCATAAATTATGTAATAACTCTTAGGTTAATGGATTAAGGTTGATTTTGATGTAGCGTTTGAGAGAATTAAGGGGTGAAATTATGTTGGTTATATTTAAAGTTAGAAATGAACATTTTTGATTCGCGCCGCGGGACGCCGCGGTAGAAGCACCATGATGGAAGTCATTTAAGGATATTCCAAGAAATTATTCAAAGGTAAAAATTAAGTTTGACAAATGAGTTGACAAACGAATTTTACAATAATATACCATCAAGCATCAAAAATGTAAGCTCATTCCACATTTTCAAATCTTGGTTAAAAAGTTACATATTTGAAAATCAGTTACTCCCTGTCTAAATTTGGGAGCAGCAAAGTTTTATTTGTTAAAATAAATATAAATTGCATGCGTGTGAGTGCACGGCGAAGTATGTTGCAATTATTACTTGTTTAACTTTAACCTGACGAGTTGGAAGTTGTGAAGGTCCAGTTTTTTAAGTAAAAAAGTAGGCGCGAGCCGGTCTCTCCTCTATCAGTAAGCTATGCTGTAACCCCTAAAAATATTTACACCGACTGCAGGTTAAGCATGTAATCAAAATTCTAATGAACCTGCCCAAAGTCTTTCCAATTTTCTTGGTGTGTTTTTCTAATCCAATATATTGTCAACGCACAACTTTTCAACCAAGTTACTGTTTACTAAAATAATTTAGCTTGCCTGACGACTGACCTTAAACCCAGGTTTAAATATCGAAAATAGTATAAATTATAATTCACACACATTGCTCAACATGATTCGAACCTGAAGCAATAGGAGACCGTCCTGTGTTTGATTTTGTACATTATTCTATATGTAATGGTTAAAAATACGAAAAAGAAACACTCCTGCGAATAATGCATTTAAATTGGTTAAAAAATTAGCCAATAATTAATATTTCAAATATTACTATGCGCCGAAGTGGGCGTGAAGTGGGAATATCGCTTCATCTCTTTCTTTCGCACGCGTCGTAATGCCCGATGACGTCACGTGGGTATTGCGCCTCTTTTCTGTTTCTTGTTACTTACCCCTTCTACCGAAATTGAAAGACTTATAACTTGTTGATTTTTCCCGGATTTACATAATTCTTTCTGCGTTATAATTTATGTAACGTATTTGATAATAATAAAGGACAAAAATGAGTTCGGTCCTCTATTTATAACATTTAATTTTTCAACATACTCAAATGTTTATATTTTTGAAACAAGATCTCAAATTATGAGACCGATATTTTTGTTTTTCAATATTCATATATTTTCATTCATGATTTTCACTTTGAATTTTGTTTTATTGTAAAACGTCGTAAGCACCAAATGACGTCATATATACGGTTCAAGGTATAATGACCTTTGCTTTGCAGTAAAACAGAAGTGAAGTTACACTTTTTCATTCTCTCTTTGAAAGTGACAGTTATGAGTTGTAACGTATCTATTGTAATATTGACATTTGACATTGACAAATGACTGTGCTTTAGTTTTTTTAAATAAATAGTAAGGTGGACCAAGGAACTACTTCATTGAACCATATGTAGAACGTCATCAAGCATTTTTAAATTTTTTCCAACGAAATAAAGTATTAAACAATAAAAATCATAATCGAAGTCAGAGTAGAAAAATTAAGAAATGGTATTTTTGTTTTAGGCACGTTTACATTTAGTAATATTGTCAATTCTTATGCGGTATTGGTGACAGGTCTATCGTATGCGAGGAGCCGTCTGTGTAAGTACCACTGCAATGCCTATTTCTACCGCATTACTAGATTTTACATAAGTTACGAAAGTGAAGCCAACAGAGATCGGGTTTTATTTAGAAAATAACGCAGTAACACAGTAATTCAGTTCTGCATGTTTATGGACGGTCGCATCGCCTACCATTAAGCATCATCGTCTCGGATAGATTTCACTCTGAGTACAATTAAATACATCAGTTTCAATTGCAATGAGGTTTAGAGTGCGGAGTGCACGCGTCAGAGGTGCTTACATAAAACTATCGAAGGATTATCCCGTTCCTATCACAGTCACCGTTTCTTGTCGGTGACAGCGTCTGATCCCGTGACGTCACTGGTGCGCCCCCGCCGCTCCCGCCGCGTCCTCTATTGACAATATTGGCGAATAAAGCGATCGTAATTGCGGCTCAGGTGCTGCAGACAGGTTACAGATGCTTTGAGGTTATGTCACAGATTAAGTTCGTTTTAACTTCAAAATGTATATTCGATCCGTATGTCATTTTGTATGACCGCATTTTGCCTAAACTACTAATTTGGATGTGATTTTCATTATTTAAATGTTATTAGTTGGTGGTGAGATTTTTTATTCGCCGGATAGAGACTTTCCCGCCCTCACACCCACCACTACAACTCCTGTAAGGATCAGCAGTGACTAGACACCGAGCGGTGAAGCTCGCCGTCTCAGGAACACTAATCTGTCTTTATCCTACAACGAAATCAATTAGAAAGATAGTTAGAAAGATTAATTGCACTTCTCTCCATAGCAAAACGGGAGCTAAATAATGATCTAAGGAGGCGTTTTAACCTTAAGAATAGGGACGTTTACAACTAGATAAGCTATTTATAAAGCACCGCGAATTAAATTTAAAAAAGGGATCTATCACATGAGCTGTTAGATTTGATTATAAT